>NC_135497.1:112735307-112880307 GCF_052857255.1 Amblyomma americanum | reverse complement strand
GGACGCGAAATAATGGGCGAAAAGCCACAACTTCCAGTATGCATGGCACAGGAATGCAAAGATCTTTGTCAGGCGGAAAGATGGCGAGAATGCGTGGCGCGTCAAGACAGTAGGTGACCTGGCAACGATAGAACTGTAGTTTACATGGTGGTTGTTTGGTTAAGCGGATTCTTTTTTCTTGAATGTCAGGTGAATGTTACATAGATCCAGATAATATATACAACTTTCTTGGTGCAGGTTTCCAAACTTCGTTTAAGGTATTTCACGTGAACACGCAGTCGGCAAGAAATAAAAGTACTTTACTAGACACCTTTTTCAGTCAGTCAAGAATTCAATATCGGGTTATAATGTTCTCTGAAACTTGGTGCACATGTGATATGGACGCCTACAGACTTCCTGGTTACAATACATGCAACTTGAACAGAACATACAGTCGTGGAGGGGGTGTATCATTATTACATGACACCATAAAGTATGAGCTGCTGCCATCTTTTACACTTTGCACTAGAGATATAGAAGTACTATCAATACTATGCGACAAACCCATACTGGTAACAATATACAGGCCACCAGAAGGAAATTATTCACCTTTTTTTGCGTTTCTCGAACGTCTGTTTACATATGTTAATGAGAATAGACTTCATGTTGTCTGTGGCGGTGATTTTAATCTTAACATTCTTTCAAATTCATCAGCTGTGAGAGCTCAGTCTTCTACTTAAGACACATTACATAAAAAATACTATTAAACTACCCACAAGAACTACATGCAGTTCTGCAACGCTAATTGATTTATTTCTAACTAATTACGAATTAAACCAAACTGTGTCAGGAGTTATGGCTTACGGCTTCAGTGATCATCTTCCAATTTTTATATGTGTTAAGTTAGGTAGAAAACGAATAAACACCGCGCGATCTGTATTGTATCAAAAAATTTTGTCTTCAAGTTTGATAAGTATTGTAGTAAAACACCTTCTTGGGCAAGTTGGTTCATAGCTTGAGTGGATGAAGCGCACAAAAGACACGGCACATAGGCAAAGACGGACACGACACAGGCGCTACTTGCAACTGTTTATTGGATACACGCGCGGCTTATTTATAGCCAAGAGGTAGGGGTGATGGAAAAAGAACACAAGCAAAGGGTAAAAGATACTGGCGATGGTATGGATACTGCATTGTAGGGAAGTGACTCAAATCTTTCTAAACTTATCTAAAAATATACTCTCATTCTTATGTATGACTAGCGATGGGGTGCTGATGCAGGAACTCCCGCCTTTTTTAATCCGGTGGGCTTCTAGCAGTTCTCGGGCAGTCTTATCTTTACTTCTGCAAAGGATTTGAGTTTCCTGGTACTTTGTATTTTGCAGCAACACGCTTAAGATTATGAGCCACTTTGTGGGAGTATGGAATCACCACCGGTTTGATTTTCTTTTCAGATACTTCACCATCTTCGCTCTTTCTTTCTCTTTCTTTTTTACTTTTTTCAGTAATGCTTCCGTGACAGAACTAATCACCAGGGAAGGAAAGCCTGCCTATCTAAGCTTTTGTATCTGTATATCAAAGCTTTCCTGTACTTTATGACAGCACGATTTTTTAGAGATGTTTCAAGGCACATGATGGCAATGGCACGTTTCACAGTTTTAGAGTGCGTCGAATCGTAGGGCAACAATTCTTTGCGGGCACGAGGTCGATACATTCAGCAAACGCCTTCGTCAGTAATGGTTATGTCAATATCTAAAAACTGCAACTTTTTTTCTTCCGCGAGTTCATAAGTAAAATACAAACCCTTGCCATGTTGTTTAAAATCTAAGAGGATATCCTGCACAGTTTGCAAATAAGTCAAGGGTGATTGCTTAGTCAATATAATTAAAAAATCGTCAACGTACCTAAAGGTCTTGAGAACTTTGCTTGCGTCAAATGCCACCGATAAGGTTCTGTCAATGCCCGCAAGAAAGATGTTGCACAGTACGGGAGCGACGCACGAACCAATGCATATTTCTCTTTTTTGCACATACATTTCACTTTGAAAAGAAACGCTTGTCGAAGACAAAAAAAACTATAAGAGTGCTAAAAAGTTATCTGCAGATATTCCGGCAGTATTTTGGAAAGCAATCAGGCCGCTTGTTTCAATGCAGGCCAAGACAGATGCCATCCACTCTGCATGTGGTATAGAGTAAAAGAGATCAACCACATCTACAGAAAAAATACAACCTAGTGATTCGTTCTCCCGCAGCAATTGAATGATTTCCAGACTGTTCTTGACACCAAACGGATCTTCCAGTACCAGGTTATTGAGTTGTTTTTGAAGGTAGTGGCCAACAAGATTTTGCCAGGAACCTCTTTCGCTCACTATGCACCTGAAAGGTACACCTTCCTTGTGTGCCTTCGCAGTGAAAAACACATCCAAACTATTGCGCTTGCTGTCGTGAATACCTTTTGCGAGCTTCTGTAAACCGAGTTCTTCACATACGGAAATTGCCCGAATTTTTACCTTTCCAGGTTTCAGTTTTGTAGTCTTGAAATTCTTGTGGATGGCCTGGACTGCTTTCTCGCTGAACATGCCTGACGGCAAGACGACGAAGCCTCCTTCTTTGTCGGCCTGCATAAGTCGTAGGTCATTGTCGTTGAAAAAATCTACGACATGCTTCATTGGAGATCGTTGGCGAGGTCCGAAAGTAGGTACCGTCCTGATAAGGCTGTCAACACCGTCGAGCAGGCACCTTTCCTTGTCCTCCACATCGGCTTTGTTAGAAATCTGTCGATTGAGGGAAAGGAGCTCATGTTCCGGGATCCTCGGCTCGAGGCTGTACTTCGGTCCGTTCTTGATGACTTGAACGACGTCTTCCGGAACGTACTACCCAAAGCTTTTGCTACCCAAAGGAAGGAATGAAGCCCAAGACGGCGGTACGGCTCTTCAGATTCTCGGGGGAGCATACGTTCCGGAAGACGTCGTTCAAGTCATCAAGAAGGGACCGAAGTACAGCCTCGAGCCGAGGATCCCGGAACATGAGCTCCTTTCCCTCAATCGACAGATTTCTAACAAAGCCGATGTGGAGGACAAGGAAAGGTGCCTGCTCGACGGTGTTGACAGCCTTATCAGGACGGTACCAACATTCGGACCTCGCCAACGATCTCCAATGAAGCATGTCGTAGATTTTTTTCAACGACAATGACCTACGACTTATGCAGGCCGACAAAGAAGGAGGCTTCGTCGTCTTGCCGTCAGGCATGTTCAGCGAGAAAGCAGTCCAGGCCATCCACAAGAATTTCAAGACTACAAAACTGAAACCTGGAAGGGTAAAAATTCGGGCAATTTCCGTATGTGAAGAACTCGGTTTACAGAAGCTCGCAAAAGGTATTCACGACAGCAAGCGCAATAGTTTGGATGTGTTTTTCACTGCGAAGACACACAAGGAAGGTGTACCTTTCAGGTGCATAGTGAGCAAAAGAGGATACTGGCAAAATCTTGTTAGCCGCTACCTTCAAAAACAACTCAATAACCTGGTACTGGAAGATCCGTTTGGTGTCAAGAACAGTCTGGAAATCATTCAATTGCTACGCGAGAACGAATCACTAGGTTGTATTTTTTTTGTAGATGTGGTTGATCTCTTTTACTCTATACCACATGCAGAGTTGATGGCATCTGTCTTGGCCTGCATTGAAACAAGCGGCCTGATTGCTTTCCAAAATGCTGCCGGAATATCTGCAGATAACTTTTTAGCACTCTTAGAGTTTTATTTGTCTTCGACAAGCGTTTCTTTTCAAAGTGAAATGTATGTGCAAAAAAGAGAAATATGCATTGGTTCGTGCGTCGCTCCCGTACTGTGCAACATCTTTCTTGCGGGCATTGACAGAACCTTATCGGTGGCATTTGACGCAAGCAAAGTTCTCAAGACCTTTAGGTACGTTGACGATTTTTTAATTATATTGACTAAGCAATCACCCTTGACTTATTTGCAAACTGTGCAGGATATCCTTTTAGATTTTAAACAACATGGCAAGGGTTTGGATTTTACTTATGAACTCGCGGAAGAAAAAAGTTGCAGTTTTTAGATATTGACATAACCATTACTGACGAAGGCGTTTGCCGGATGTATCGACCTCGTGCCCGCAAAGAATTGTTGCCCTACGATTCGACGCACTCTAAAACTGTGAAACGTGCCATTGCCATCATGTGCCTTGAAACATCTCTCAAAAAATCGTGCTGTCATAAAGTAAAGGAAAGCTTTGATATACAGATACAAAAGCTTAGACAGGCAGGCTTTCCTTCCCTGGTAATTAGTTCTGTCACGGAAGCATTACTGAAAAAAGTAAAAAAAGAAAGAGAAAGAAAGAGCGAAGATGGTGAAGTATCTGAAAAGAAAATCAAACCGGTGGTGATTCCATACTCCCACAAAGTGGCTCATAATCTTAAGCGTGTTGCTGCAAAATACAAAGTACCAGTGGTCTTCTCTGCACCCAGAAAACTTGCATCGCTGTGTCGAAAGATTGGAAATGATGATGCCAAATCAACAGAATGTGAAATTAAGCATGTAAACCCGTTTCTGAAATGCGCTGTGGGGGTGGTTTATAGCATCCCGCTGACCTGTGGAAAGGTGTACATCGGCCAGACAGGCCGATGTATTAATGCACGTTTAACCGAGCACAAACGATCACTAAGAGTTGGTACCGGGTCACATTTGCCGCATCACTGCAAGGACTGCGGCAAAGAAGAGAAGAAGAATTGTCAACCAAAGCTCCAGGAAACTCAAATCCTTTGCAGAAGTAAAGATAAGACTGCCCGAGAACTGCTAGAAGCCCAAAGGATTAATAAAGGCGGGAGTTCCTGCATCAGTACCCCATCGCTAGTCATACATAAGAATGAGAGTATATTTTTAGATAAATTCAGAAAGATTTGAGTCACTTCCCTACAATGCAGTATCCATACCATCGCCAGTATCTTTTACCCTTTGCTTGTGTTTTTTTTTTCCATCACCCTACCTCTTGGCTATAAATAAGCAGTGCGTGTATCCAATAAACAGTTGCAAGTAGCGCCTGTGTCGTGTCCGTCTTTGCCTATATGCCGTGCCTTTTGTGCGCTTCATCCACTCAAGTTTGATAAGGTTTCGTCAGGATCTACAGAACTTCAATTGGTCGTATGTGATAAATGCTGTAAACGCAGGTGACGCATTTGATTTGTTCCGTGACAAATCAAGTACACTTTATAATCAATACTTTCCTGTTATAGAATATCGTACCTCTAAAAGAATTCGAAAACCTTGGATAACGACTCAATTGTGAACCAAAATTACCATGAAGAATCAACTGTTTCGCAAATTCTTAGCCACCCGTGAAGTCAGCGACTTGCGCGAGTTCAAAAAATACCGCAACAATCTTAATAAAGCACTGAAGGTTGCTAAAGTAAGTTACCTTGAAAATGCATTTCAAAGTACCGCCAGTGACGTTAAAGTTACGTGGAACAAACTAAACAGTCTCTTAAATCGGTCAGCATCTTCAAGTTGTGTAGACGATCTTGTCATAAATGGTCGAACAATATCCGGTTCTGACTTAGCGAATGTATTCAATGAATACTTTACTAATTTGCCGACACCGACGTTGACCGGTGCTGCAAGTTCTTTTATAAAACCTAACCACACAAACAGTATGTATCTCCATCCAGTAACTGAGAACGAAGTAATCACCGCGTTTATGTCCCTCAAAAACAGTTGCAGCTGTGATGCATATAACATGCAAATCAAGCCTATCAAATTTGTACTAGACATCATAGCCCCCATTCTTACTGATATATTTAATATGTGCTTCAGAGATGGTGTCTTTCCTGCATCAATGCAGTTAGCGAAAGTAACTGTCATCCATAAAAAAGGTGAAAAAAATAATCTCAATAACTACCGTCCTATTTCTATCTTGCCAGTCTTCTCGAAAGGACTTGAAAAATTAATTCACAAACGGCTTACGTCATACTGTGAAAAAGTGAATATACTAAGCGACGATCAGTACGGTTTTCGCAAGTACCGATCAACTCAGTTAGCTCTTCTTAAGCAGAAAGAATATATAATTAAAAATCTGGAGGCTAAGAAATTTGTACTAAGCATATTCATTGATTTCACTAAAGCATTTGACTACATGAATCGCAATCTTCTTACTGACAAATTACAATATTATGGTATATATGGCCCACCTTTAGACTTACCGAAGTCTTATTTGAGTAGTCGCTCCCAGTACGTAAGCATAAACGATCACCCATCATGTCCGTTGCCAGTTAACTCTGGAGTTCCTCAAGGCAGTATATTGGGTCCACTTTTATTTAACATATATCTTAATGACATTTCAGCAATTGATGCACGAGCAGAATTTGTAGTATATGCAGACGACACCACCATATTACTCTCATCAGACACGTGCACAGAACTTCTTGATACCGGTAACTCAATTCTACATACAGTTAGTAACTGGGCAAGGGCAAATGGTCTAGTAATTAATGAAACAAAAACTAAAGCCATCATTTATCGCGCAAAGTCTCGATCTGTTCCGCAAAACACAACACTTACCCTCAATAATTGCACAGTAGAGATAGTACCTAGTTTTAAAACGCTAGGCGTATTATTTACAGAAACCTTGTCTTGGGACGCCCATGTGGACCACATAGCTTCCAAGTTAGGAAACATGTTTGGTATTTTTCATCGCCATAGAGACTACCTTCCTCAGAAAATAGCATTAATCCTATACAATTCTCTGTTCATGTCGCACATAAATTATTGCATTCTTGTATGGGGTACTACCACACTAAGCAACAAGTTAAAACTGTCCCGGCTCCAAAATAAGGCAATCCGTGTTATGACCCGGTCTGCCTATGATCATCCGATTGCACCCTTGCTCCATAACCTGAATTTGCTAAGCGTTAATGATATACATAGATACCAGCTTTGTAAATGTTTGATTCGTGGCAAACTACAGCACAATAATTATCTTATTAACCTTGGTGAGTTGGTAATCAAAGAGCCATCGGGTTATAATACGCGAAATCCCTTATACTGGAAAGTAGAGCATTATCGAACTAATTATGCAACACACTCTCTAAAATATCAGATACCAACTCTTCTCAACAATTTTCTTCAAGAAAATATAGACATTCTTAACATTCACCTCAAACATTTAAAACAACTTTTTTTTCCTTCATGATAATTCACGACACTATTTTTGTAATGTCCTTATTAGTTTTATATCTTAAGCAATGTGCCGCTGTACCATAGTTTTTGTGTCCTTATCGCTATATTTAATGCTCAGCGAGTAAGAACCTAACCGTTTTTTCCTTTGTTTTCCTATGTCAAATGATGTGCTAGACATTTTTATGTGCCTTCATTGCTTCACGTCATAATATGCTGTGCTACTCATGCTCCTTCCGTACCCATAATTTCTTCATTGTGTACATTGTCGACTTGGCCTACCACTGCATTTTGTGTTTGCTCCTAACCGAAATTTGTTTTTCTTTGGCGCAGATACTTGAATCTATTGTACATTTGTAACTATTGTCTTCATTATTCTTTGTTACTAGTTTCTGATCGGTGTTCGGTCTGTGTTCACTACTGTTTTGCCTTTGAGGGGATAAGGCCTTAGTCAAGCTGCGTACGCAGCTTTTTGCCTTATCTCCTCCATTATATGTAATGAAAGACCAATAAATTATATTATTATTAAATTACATGGCATAAAAGAACCACATAACATACGACATGAAGGATGCAAAATTCACCTGAAACAAAGCAATCGCTGCTAGGTGCAGCACACTCTCTGAAAACGCTGCAAGTCCCTTCGCACACAACTGTGTGTATATATAACGTGTCAGTTAAAAGATTCCTTAAAAAAAGAGTTGTAGCTATCGCAGTTAAGCAATTTCATTACACCTTTATCACCAGTCCTCTCAAAGAAGGCTTCGTTCACAAGGCGGGCCAATAAGCATCTGCAAGCAATATTTCGATAGTGCAAGAGGCTAGGGGAAAGCTTGTACGCATTTATCACTGGTGGGTAGCTGGGAGCACTAGGAATTATGCCCCACACCTCCCATTTGAGGAAAATGCTCATACCACTGAGCCACTACAGGCGTCAGCACACTGCGGGTCTCAGCTGTGAGCGAACACACCAGCACTTGTCCCGTCCTCTCCTTTTTGGCCTCGTGCCATTGCACTGGTTCACCAAGAAATAACACTTGCGTAAAAATAGTGCACTACAATTTGTGCTGTGCTGAAACAGGTGTCGCAGTACTGTAGGGACTTGAAGGATACAGTAACTCGTCGGAAGTCGATTTGGAATGCATCATTTCCAGGCACTACACATATGGTAGCGTGGTATAAAACTGCAAGAAGCTAATGACACCATTCATCCCAAGTACGGTAATAATTTGTAATTTCCCCCTGATCTAATGAAAAGGGTTCACCTTAAGCTAAGGACAACACAGCAAGCCATGTAAAGAAAAATGATAGGTGTAACGTTAAGACACCGGGAGTGGGCAGAGTGGGTAAGGGAACAAACGCGTGTTAATGACATCCTAGTCGAAATCAAGAGGAATAAATGAGCTTGGGCAGGGCATGTAATGCGAACGCAAGATAACCTCTGCTCGTTAAGGGTGAAGCAGTGGATTCCAAGAGAAGGCAAGCGTAGCGGGGGTTGCAGAAGGTTAGATGGGTGGATGATATTAAGAAGTTTGCAGGAATACGGTGGGCGCAGCTCGCAAAGGACAGAAATAATTGTAGAGACATACGAGAGGTCTTAGCCCTGCAATGGGTGTAGTCAGGCTAATGATGATGCTCCCGGATCTAACGTGGAAATTTCTTATATTTCTGCGTCCATGTCCGCGTTCAATCTAAACTGCTGCTGTCAAACCCAAGAAACGCCGGACTTCATTTTATCTCCATTAACAACTACAACTCCACTTACTCTAAAATCACATCAGGGTTACCACAGGGGATCGTTCTTGGTCCACTCCTCTATTTAATATATGCTAATGATTCACCTATCTCCGTGTCTTCTCCAGTTATGATGTTTGCTCATGACTACATGATATGCCGTAATATTGTTTCTAACACTGACCAACAGTGTTTGTAAACTGACCTTGATGTAGTAACCGCATGGTGCACATCTTGGCTTACGCCACTTAATTCTTCTAAAACTAATCTTATGTCTTTCACTTGCAATTTTCGCATTCCCATAACCTATTACTTAAATAACGATTCGGTCGAACTTGCAACTATTTACAAGTATACCTCAGAGGTCGCCTGCATTCAGACTTAACATGGCTTAACCACATTAATATAACTTTACCAACCACCGTTCTCTTCCTCGGCCTGCTAAAGCAAAACCTCTGACTGGCTCCCCCGCACCTGAAGAAACTTAACTTCATAGCACTCATTTGTCAGAAGATTGAATACGCACTAGCCATTTGGGATCCTGAGCAAGCCTATCTCGTAGCTAACATTTAGTCCTTGCAGAACCAGGCGGCACGTTTTGTTTTCAGAATACTCATATGCTACCTGCGTCACTGCCTTAAAAAATCGCGCCGAATTAGAAGGCTTATCTCACTGCCGTAAACTATCACTACTAACGCTTTTCTATTAACTGCATCACCATCCATCTCTTCACCACGATTTATTCCAATCACCATCAGCCGCCTTTCCGCGACTCAACCAGCCCCACACAGAGTTAAACACACCGCGTGTCGTTCATCTGCATTTGCGAAGTCATTCATACCACACACTATCATAGATAGGAATGATATACCAGCGCATATAGCCATTGAATCTAACGCATTCGCATTTTTTGATCTCATCTGCAGAGACGTTGGCATTTGAAATGCTTCCAGTTTCCATGTTTTCCATTTACTGAACTTTTTCGATTACTTCCGTTCTTTTCGTGCCTACTACGTAAATTGTAGTATTTGTCATGTCCATTACGCCTTATTATTTTTTAAACCTATACTTTGTGTTATATTCTTTCTAATCGCCTGTTTATTTATTCTCTGGCGCTTAGTTATTTTTCCATGTTAAACCTTACCTGTTTATTGTCCTTCGCGTGTTAATGATGTTCCTTATACATGTTTTTACACTGACCCCCCACCCCCCTATGTATTGTCCTCGAAGGAGTACCTTTAGGTGTGCTACTCCCAAATGAGCACCTTTAGCATTACAACTCATATAAGGTCCTCACCCAAAGGCTCTTGAGGTATCTGTAATAAATAAATAAATAAATAAATAAATAAATAAATAAATAAATAAATAAATAAATAAATAAATAAATAAATAAACAGCAGTGTCATTTTTGCTTTTACGGCTAATTTCCTCATCCAGCCAATTTCTTTAAAAAACAGTTGTTGTTCTTGTTCTGGATACGCACACGTTGATGCTTTTTTAGTGTTACACCGTTTTCTTTATGTTTGCAAAAGCTGTCGCTATGCCTTCTGTGCTTATATAGTTTTTTTAATCTGTCCTATTTGCTGTTAATTCATTTTACTGCTTTTATGTAACCTTTCTTTGTTTTTTGTGACCCTCATTTATTTTGATTTATATATGTATATACTGCCGTAATTTTGTTTCACTGTCGTATGTAACCCACTACTGTCTGTAATGCCCTCGGGATAAGGGTAAAGAAATAAATAAAAGTAAAAATTACACAAGGCAAACAAACACACACACACACACACAAACACACACACACACACACACACTGTTTATGTACATGCCTCCAACAGAGCTGCACACAGTTGTGTGCAAAGCGTCACGGTAGTTGCAAGATGACAAAGTGCTTCATGTAACTGCCAACCTTTGACCTGGAAGCAGGTGAAGCTCCGAGAACCACCAGATTTGCTCTACTGAATTTCAAATTGGCGATCAGTAGATAACAGTCTCATTGCACATGTTAGCATCAGGCTGAGGTAGATGTGGCTTCTTTTCTTGAACAGGTACACAATAAGGGATTGCCCTAGTCATGCAGCATTATTGTTCAAGACAGTGCACCCATGCACTCATGGCTGACAAAGCCAGCTTAAAATGCTCATTTCTTTCTATGAGTGTTCACTGTTGTAGTTAGCACATGCTGTGTACTGAGCCCTACATTCTAGCACCTTGGATATTTTGGCTTTGCAGGCAAACGTAGCCAGGGAGTATGCCTAAAATAAAGCGAGAAAAAAATTTTTAATTTGGTTTTTCAGAGAAGTGTGCACTGTCTTCAGTAGGCATCAAAACCATGCCAAGACGGAAGGGGATGGAAGGAGGAGTAAAATATGAGAAAGTGGTGGCGTAGTGGAAAGCCCGAAAAACTTAGGCCACCTGGGGATCTAATGTGCATGGAGGTTCCAAAGCTAACGAATACCTTTTCTGTTTCATCTCTATCAAAACGGCACTGGCTGCTGATCCGACATTGAATCCAGGATCAAGTGAGGGGCAGCATGGGAATAGCAGAGATCATCCTAGCAGTTGAATATTGTTTACTGCAGTCCCCGTGGCACCGCTGAAGACATCACTGCTTTCTCTTTTGAAACCTCATCTTCAAAGCTGCCTAAAGTGTTATAGTCACTTTTTAATTGTTACCTTCAATTTCCCTGTGGCTCGGTTTCCAAACCAACCTCAGATGTCTGTCGAGCATACACTTCCATCATATCTTGAAACTTCTACCAATACAAAAACAAAGCACCAGAGAAAATGTTTAGCTATAAATTCCAGGGATTAATTCGCAAAAAGTGCGCATTGCCCAGCACTCTTCAATGTGCCACTTAGCAAACAGGCTACATATGTATTTCATAACATTAGTTTGTGCACAGCTGTGACAATGCATAAATTGCAGTGCTAAAAGTGTGGCTTGCTTTAAGTCACTACAATTTCTCAAACCTGCACCTAGCATCTAAAATAAATCTGCGCATCCACAGCACCGCCGCTATATAGAAAAAGCCGCAGTTTCGCTATGTATGAAACGGTATGTAGTGTGCCCAGTGCACAATCCAGATGCTGCGAACACTTGTAAATTGAATGTCAGAACCTGAGAGGATCTGATCATATAATCAGACTAGCCTTTAACTCTGAATGCTTCCATGTGACCAAAGATAGTTCCTTAGCACAGATAAGCAAAGCTGCTATCACCGACCAGTTAGCAGAGCAAAATGCATTTCAAGACAGCTACCCATAGAAATACTCGAAGAGGATATGATAAATTTCCTACGGAGCTGCAGGAAACCCTGCTACATGTGCAATACAATTTATACACTTTTGAAGTTTGCATGTTGAGGAATGCATAACCCTCTACCGGACATTTTTATTTTCGAAAATGGTACCAAAATGATCACTTAATACCCCTGCAGCAATCTGTTGACAAAGCAATGAATCATTTCTATGAGCTCTGCTCGCCTTAAACCATTTGTTGATTTGCAGACAGATTGCAGCACGGGTGCTTAATGATAATTTCGGAAACAGAAAAAACGTGTATGCGAGGGCGCTAAAGCTAAGATCTCAGAGTACAGATCTAACTAATACCTGTTTAATGAACAGCATCATTTAGTGTGCAATTTAATTTGTATGCACTGCTTGTTTTCTTTGCGGTTGCTCACTTGAATGAATGTACTAGTTGTTTAATAGTGAAACAAGCACTGGTCAACATATATAACGCAATTCTTCAAGGATAACAGCAACAAAGACACAAGGAGAGAAGCGGAAAGAGGCAATGAACAGGCTGATTAAAAACCGGACATTTCAATGCATTGCTTTAATAAACACCCCACAATGCTTGTCCATACGCTCACAGGCCAAGCAAATCAGGTGCAGCAAAAAGAAATGATCAAATGTTGCCTTCTTGGGCAATAAAAATAACACCTGGGTCAAATATGTATCACCTCTCGTTACGATATAATCACCACTACAACTATTGTCGCCATAACTACTTCCGCTGCAGGAATAAGGCCTCGACCATTAGTCCCGAGTTCACCCTGTCCTGCAGAATATACTACACAATATTACAAACTTCAGCAACTGGACTGGTCCCAAAATACAGGAGAAAAGCTGCAGGTTAACATACCGGGCCAGTCCGGTCAAGACTGTAGGCGTGCTCTGCTGTTAGAAAAGAAATAAGGTTCTCCATCAGGACGATGAGATTAGGCCAGACTGAAACCAAGATTAAAAGGAAGTGTCTAGCATGCTAGATAGGCATCAATTTCATCACTCAGAACGAAGTGGCTTATCAGTTTGTTTAATTGGTTCTTGATGCCTTCTTGTTGCACCTTTTTTTGCCAAGCATGAGACCATGCGTGAATGTGAGGACAGGCAGGCGCAGACTCAACATTCTGAATGAAGAAGAAATTCACCAAAGTGAGCACCTCTCCCACTTCTTTCCATTACTCTCTGTATGCCTTTCGCAATGCTTTTTCGTGGGTCATTATCAAACCTTGCAGCTTGCCACCTCAGCAACACTGAACATTAAATTTTCATTGAAAGTCTGAAGGTAGGTGGAACTTCGCAGATAGTGAATGCAGACCAGAGGGTGCAATGTTTGATGCCCAATGCCCTTATACAACATAAAAATAAAAAAGTGATAGTCGATTAGCGTAGTTAGGCCCAAGGCGAATGAGGTGTGCCAGTAGTTCAGTTTTCACTTTGGTTCCGGTGTTCAGATCCATTGTTCGTGGATAGCAGTTGGACTGTTGTAATGTTCATATTTGTGGAACTTGGTCATTGCGGCACCCGACACTTTTGTATACAACACCTTGCATACAACGTACGATAATGAGAAATACCTGTAACATGGCACATAATATTCAGAAAGTGTCCTGCAGTGAGGGGTGTGCCATCCACTGCAGTCAAACAAAATGAGTCCTTACTTCTTTAAAACTGCGCCAAGTGCCTTAAAGAAACCACCAAATGATATATACCACATTTACGAAAAGTTCACAAGCGATCAGTATTCTATCACTCATCACCCACACCAGAAAAAAATTTTAAGCTGGCTGGCTTTGTTAAGTATAAAAATGATTCCTCACATTGAACCCACACTTGCTGGCCAGCCGAAAAAAAGAAAACAGGTCTGCACTGCACCTTGCTACGTCCCCGATCCGGCCTATAGCACTTCAACACACCCAATAGCAAGGCTCGCCCAGATTTCCCACTATTTCAAAGGGGAAGTGGCAGTCAAGAATGTGTGCCAAAGTGTTGCCCAAATCAATTCCGAGCAGTAATTTTTAAGAAATATTCGTAAATTATAGGGTCCACCGAGAGCTTTTAAACTTGACTGGAATACTCACAAAAAACCACCTTTATAGGTTTGTTGCTTTAGAATATGCCCATGGTAATCAATGAAGGGACCTTTTTAATGATACTTGTAAATGATGAGATCAACGATAGAAGACACAGGAAGGTAATGAAAAAAGCCATCATCGGAACGGAGGGTTGACTGCGCCAGAAACGGGCAAGTTTTCATTTGTTCTTGTGCCACCATTGCTGTACCAAACTGACAGCTTCTATTTGCGCTTTTATTTTCTTTTTATATTGTGTTCTTATCTCCATATTCGTCATATGTCCTGAAGTGGTGCAAGAACTCTCTATGAACCCTGGGACCCACCTTAAGAGCCACGATGAATTTTGTCTCCTTTTCTCGGGCGAGGTACACTCTGCCAAACTTGATTTTCCCCAGTGGCCGGCCAATCTCAAAATCTTTAAGGCACCACTCCTTGACAGACAAGAACCGAACAAGGGCTATGATGTGTAGTTCACCTATACGTCACGTGATGCGCAATAAAAACGGCAATATAGTTACTGATTCGTTTGTTGTCATTCCATTTCTTGTGGTAGGCTGGCATAAGTGTTGTAGTGAATTAATCCTACTTATCAGAGTTCATACTGCAGCGTTTTCATGCATCATGCGACGAAAGTCAATTGTATATTACTTAGCAGTCGGCGGCAAATACCAAGTGGTGAACCATATGCTCTTGGTGAAGGTGATGACGATTATGGATTTTTATGGCGCAAGGGCATCTAGGGCCCAAGAGCGCCATGGCACAGGGCTTTTTCTATTTCTCAAGGTTTGGTCAAAGACCCATTTCCCAAGCATTTCACCCTAAAGAATTCGAGCACCAGACCAGGGGAAGCTTGTAATTATTGTATCACCGGTAAGTACCCGGGGGCAGTGGGTATCGAACCCCGCACCTGCCACATGCGATGCGGATGCTCAACCACTTGGCCATCGCTGCTGTTTACGTATTCTTGGATACTTGCGCTCCTGCAGCCGCCGAAAAACAAAGTAACGACTTTGGGAACCTACTGGTAAACACACACATGAACCTCTAGCGCATTTACAAGACAATTAATCAGACACAATCAAAAACAGTGCAGAGGATCCATCGATACATTAAGTGCCATATATGTTGCTTGTATGGAATTGCAGTGGAAAGTGGTTATAGTAGCAGCTGCTTTGTTGCTTGACGGCCACGTGAGGCCCATGCAGCGTCCGCTAGGTCTCCTCGTACTGTCTGTTTTTCATGGATGCATTATTTTTTTCTGAAAATCTTTAACACAGCTTTCTCGAATGCATTGGAGCGTACAGAACAAATGTTGAGAAACTGTCGTAGGGACAGGAATTCCAAAAGTTAAACCAAGGTGTTTAAAAAAGCTCAAGGAATTATACCAATGCAGATATTTCGGTTGTAAGGTAACAAATATTTCCACGGACCTCGAATATGATACCAGCTGAACGCTAATAAAGTCATCACTGTATGCAAGATGACTTCCTTGTGGCGCCCATCGCCTTAAAAATGTGTTACTTGGCAGTGACAGGCCTGAGCGAGTAAACACAATGAATGCATTACATACATGTCCTGTGCACAAACTTTACTGCAGTCACATGCTGTAGAGACGGTTGGTGCCACTACGAGGTACGCCAGTTTTATTTCACCATGAGCCAACCTATTTTTAAACTTTGGCTCCCCGCTGGCCAGCAACATCTTCTTTCGCCCTTCGGCAGCGCCACAAAGAAGCTGATTTCTTGCACTGTACCACCGCGTGAAAAACAAGAAACATACGAGTGGTCCGCACAGGTTAGTGCCACCGACCTGTCGCGAAGCCCGACGGTTTCATAGCGCAAGTCGCGTACCCCGTCTGCTGAAGCTGCGAGTAAGGAAAAAAACCCACAGTCAGCGAGTTTTGCCGGCACACACAGAAATAACGGCTACGGCCAAAATTCATACAGAGGCTGTGCTTGAAGAAGATGAATCTTAAAAGAGACAAAACTTTCGTAAGAAGCCACCCGCTATCGATCGGTGGCAGTAGAAATCATGCAAAGGTCACAAAGAAACGACCTCATCGACGCCACTCTGCGGTCTCTTCGCGCGCCTTCACCCGGAGGCTTTCGCTAAATTCTTATATTCGAAGGCGCCGCATTATCAATCGATACCATCGCACACTTGCGCTGTTGTGAAGCAGCTCTGTCAACAACTTGCAGGGCTATGATGGAGCGACGAAGAACATTATGTACGTTCGGCGGGCAAGTACGAAACAACATCGCGTGTCCACAACGAAGTACTCTCACAGCACTCAGCTCAATCTGGAGAATTCTGAATCTGGGACTGCCTAAACCGTGAACCGAAAGGAAGATTCGCCGAGCTCGAATCTAACAGGAGAGCTCGGTCAAACAGCAGTGGGCCGATGCACGAGAGAGAGACGAAAATGCAGATTGCGCATAGACACGTTCAATGAAAAGCGCGCCAGCCTCTTCCGGCTCGGAGTACTCACGACTCGTCTGGGTTCGGGAGGCTTGAGAGTTATTGGCCGGGAAGAAAACAAAATACGAAAAACTGTGACGTCACATCTATGATGATGTGAATACTGCCCTATGGGTTCCGGGCGGAGAAAGGAGAAGTGTGGCAGCGTGCAGGGCGAGCCGGTGCGCGTGCACAATCGAACGTTGGAGCCTGGCTTCGAGGCAGTTGCTGTGGTTGGTTGAGTGGCGGGTAGTATTTTGGAGCTCGGCCTTTCCCCAAGGCCAGAGAGCCCGCACCGGCTGGGCATCCAGGTCTGGGGTCTGGCTTCCCGTACACGCTACCCACCACGGTACCCTGCCTGCTGTCTCCAGCCTCCCGCTAGCCAGGCGGCATACCGGTGAGCACCCGCCTGCTGACTCCGGCCTCCCGGTAGCCAGGCGGCCAACCGATGCGCTCATCCCTGCTTGTACCGGCCTCCTGATACTTCCCCGGTGACCGGGCTGCACCTCCGCCACCCTGTGCTTCTGGGCCGACTAAGACTGTCGCACCGGAACCCATTGTCAGACGCTGATGTTCACCTCGACATAGGTTGTGAGTACCCTGCAGTGTGTGTGTGTGCGTGTGTAAAAGCAGGAGACTTATACCTTCGTCCTCGTCGCTCAAGAGGAAGTGCGCCGTTATGCGGGGTGTGGCCTGTACTAGTGGCTAGGCCTCCTGAACGGTCCTGAGCCCATTAATTACATCACATTTTGCGAGCCTGCCAGGATACGTCAGCGAGAGGGCCGATTAGCTGATCCGTATTCACGCTGAGAGCTAAGCTTGAGCGGCAATCGACCTCGAACGTCTAACTACGTTGGGTACGCAACTGGGCCTCTCGGATGCGGAACTGAGAGAGGGTAGAAAGTGAACGCTCAGCACAGAGGGAGGCACGGGCTGCGGAAAGAGAGGAAAGTCGGGAAGCCGCTGCGAGAGGGAAAGATTCTCGAATTCAAACTCAGACTCCAAGAAGGAATTAGGAGTAAGGAGACCGCTCTTGTGGAAACTCTCCCAGCGTAGAACCATGCCCTTTCTCTCAATCCGCAAAAGCTGTTATCGTTGTTTCATGAACGGTGCGACGACTTGCATGCACACTTACAGCGTTTGCATTGCAAGGCACAGGGACACTATATCTCTTTGATGGTACTGTCACCCAATTAGCCGAGGCAAGAGTGCAAGCATACGCCCTACTTCTCAGGTGAGGTGACAGCACATTGCATGAAACGCCCCTTGTACGACGTCATTATCGGCAACATCCTAGGTGTCTGGGAACCGCCTGACCCCGACCCAGACTGGATGAACGCACGCGTTAGCGAGCATGACACGGCGCCAGTTCACCAGGGACACCTCCAGCCTAGAAATTCGGAGCGTTGTGTTACCGTCGTTGCCAAGATACAAGAGGATAAGTTAACGCCGTTGCATATGCCACTAATTCAGTGCTGTGACGTCACAACAAACCAATTAGCTGAAGAGCGGTGGAAGGATGCAACACTCAAACGGCTCTTCTCTAACCTCAATAAAGAGTTTGTATACGGCAGCGGTCATAAATACTTCTTCCGTGAAGAAGGAAATATCCTCTGCCGAGATTACATCGTGTCGACCGGCAGGAACTTCAAACATATAGTAGTAGCCAAGCGTTCAGACCTCAAATTCTACAGATGGCCCATGAAAGCATCATGGCTGGGCACCAGGGAATACGACGCACGACCGATCGCACTAGAGGATTTTTATTGGCTTGACCTGCACGGAGATGTCACGCGATTCCTTAAGTCGTGCGATAAATGCCAAAGAACCACACCAAAGGGCAAGGTTGGCATTCTACCGCTTGGCAACAGGCTGCTGATCAATACTCCTTCCGAACGGATTTCCGTCGACCTCATACGGCATTTCTCACCCAAGTCTGATAAAGGCAACCGATACGTGTTCACGCTGATGGACTTCGCGACACGTTGTCCTGACGCCGTAACTGACCAGAGAGCAACCTTTACCGATGACCTCATGAAGGATGTAAGCCGTCTACTCTCCATCAAGGTCCTCAAGACGTCGCCTTACCACGCGCTGGTGAATGGCCAGGCGGAAATGTTTAATAGAACTCTTAAGACGATGCTTAAGAGCATGTGCCAAGAATAGCCTAGGTCTTGGAATAAGTATCTGGCCCCATTCCTCTTCGCTTACCGTGAAGTTCCACAGGGAAGTCTTGGGTTCTCTCCGTTCCAGTTGATCTATGGACGTCATGTACGAAGGCCACTGACAGTACGAAATGAGCTCTGAACAAATCAGAGCATTGATGGAGAAACTCGCTCAACGTACGCCTATCTTGTCGACCTCAGAAGCTGGTTGGAAGACACGTGGAAACTTTCTCACGAGCAACTCGAGAAGGCACGCCAGAAACAGAAAACATACTATGACCATAAGAGTCACCCCACAAGGTTAGTCCCGGGCGACAAGGTGCTGATTTTGCTGCCCACAGATTCTAACAAGCTGCTCATGCAATGGAAAGGGCCATCCGATGTCCTTGAACAAAAAACGACGTGTATTACCTTGTACAGCTAGCGCACAAGAGCGAAGTTTTTCACATATATATGCTTAAGATAAGATGAAGAGCGCAAGCCCCCGGTGACGCGGAAAGTATCGGCCGCCGCAGAGACCGACCAACTCCCATTGGACCTTGAAGCACTCAATGTGGAGTGCCCCGTAGAACTGCCTGCTCTGAATCTCCGTCAAACACAGTGCTCTGCGGACGTCCAATTCGTTTCAGGTCTTTCAGAGGCGCAGACTGAAGAAGTACAAAGTTTGTTCCGTGAATTCGAGTTTATTTTTGCAAGATTACACGTACACCATCGACTGCATAAAAGAGACCGATAACGTGGGTGCTGATTATCTTAGCCGTGTTTGATTGCCCCACAATAACTTAGCTTAGTCAACATGTCGGATCCGATAACATTATTGCTTCTTTGCCTCCTGCTTGTGCGTGTTGACAACTGTATTCCTCAGCACACGGACTTGCATCTGTATGTACATATGAACGTATGTCTGTGAACAGACAGGAACTGTGAACATTCCTCGCGGGGGACATTTCCGTTCTATCCCCCCCCCTCGTGGTTCCAGAACAATTGTAAACCACTGTCTTGAAACTGGGGGAGGTTGTGATGATGTGGATTGTGCTCTATGGGTTCCGGCAGGAGAAAGAAGTGTGGCCGCGTGCGGCGTGCCGGTGCGCGTGCGCAATCGATCCTTGGAGCCTGGCTTTGAGGCAATGGCTGTGGTTGGTTGAGCGGCGCGTCGTGTTTTGGAGCTCGGCGTTTCCCCAAGGCCAGCTAGCCTGCACCGGCCGGGCATCGAGGTCCGGGGTCTGGCTGCCTGCGCACGCTACCCCCCACGGTACCCTACATGCTGTATCCACCCTCCGGCTAGCCAGTCGGCCTACCAGTGAGCACCCGCCTGCTGACTCCGGCCTCCCGGTAGCCAGGCGCACTACCGACGCGCTCCTGCCTGCTGGTACCGGCCTGCTGATACTTCGCCGGTGACCGGGCTGCACCTGCGCCGCCGTGTGCGTCGGCGCCGACAAGGACTGTCGCACCGGAACCCAAAGTCTGATGCTGATGTTCACCTTGACATAGGTTGTGCGTGCCCCGCAGTGTTTGTGTGTGTGTGTGTTAGTGTGTATGCAGGTGATTGTATACCTTCCTCCTCGTCGCTCAAGAGAAACAGCGTCGTTATTGGGGTATTCACACGGGCGATGTAATTCTTCCCTAAGTGACGGCGGCTGCTCACACGTCATGCCTTCGAGAGAGCTCGCGGCGACGCACCATCATATTTTGCTCACGGGGCCGCCGCCGACCAAGGAGGGGACCGTTCATTCAGCCTGCGCATTCACTCCCCGTCTCCCCGGGAGATGTGGCATGCCTGGGGTGCAGCCCGCTAGCGTCTTTCTTCATTTGGCTGTTCCCCATCGGGTTTCTTTTCTCTCATCTCCCCTCCTATCGCGCATCTATTCTGTTTTCCCCTTCGTCTTCTCTTTTTTTCGCCAAACCCCGCAAGGGAATTGATTTGGCCCCTTCCTTCCTTTTTGACAGCTGCCCCTCTGCCTCCGCAGCACGGACGTTTCGCTCGTCCCTCTCGGCGTCTCGCTGCTAACCCAGGGTGAATCCGAGAGCAGGGACGGACTTCGGCGGATCGGCGACGTCGCTCACTCCTCTCCGCATCAATCCTCGCCGATGTCCCCAGTTTGATTACCGCTTTATACGGCGGTCTGTAACATCGTTATGTGAGTATTGTTCAGAGGACTTGACGCGTATTGCTTTTTCTTGCGCGTCTCACCATTCCCAAATGGAATGTTTTTTTTCGGGAGCACTGCCCTGAACTGCGTTAGAATGACATATAATCGGCAGAAAGAAAATTTTGTTTGCAGTTGCATGACACCATGTATATGCCAAGTTATCAACAAACTTCAGTGGTCCATGGGCTTGTTCGCCCGTCATGTTCATATTCAGGACTCTCCTGCCCCAGTTTTTGTGCGTAGTGTTTGTGTGCAGATAGTGTGTGCACTAGCGTTCAGTCAATGGTAGAGTGCCATATAAGCTGACTGCGCAGGCTTTGTCTTCTTGGACATTTTTGAGTCATTACTGAAATAACAGTGCATAAGATGAAAAACAAAGAAAACTGCAAGGCAGCGCTTGTCTTGGGGGGGGGGGGATTTATGCCCTCTTGGAGTAACGCACCAATCGCTCTTGAATTTTTTCATCAAAACAATGGGGTCCAACATGATTATCGTGTGTAAAGTTTCTGTATTTATGGGTAGGGCCGTCTGCCCCCTCCTCCCACCTCTCTATCAATAAACCCCTAGCTTGTCTTGCTGTTTTTTTCTACTGTTTGCCTCATACTTCACACTGTAAATTGAGAATGTATCACCAACTTGCCTGGAAGTCATTCCTGTTCATGCTTGAACTACATATATATAGTGCAAGCAATGCGCTATCTCTTCTTGGAGCAAAAATGTACACCTATCCAATAAGTACATACAAGTGTAAACAGAAGAAGTAAACAGATTCAGTAGCCTTGTACTCCTGTTTACGCGTGCCCTAATAGAAATTCGAGGCTTGGCATGTGCATGATAATAGTGATCGATCCTGTAGTTTCTCGTGAAGACACAATAGTTCATGATTTCTGCTAGGACAGGCACCATTCACAAACAAAATATTGTGCTTTGTTTAC
This sequence comes from Amblyomma americanum, assembly GCF_052857255.1. Taxonomy (NCBI): domain Eukaryota; kingdom Metazoa; phylum Arthropoda; class Arachnida; order Ixodida; family Ixodidae; genus Amblyomma; species Amblyomma americanum. The sequence continues at coordinate 112,858,343 of NC_135497.1, read as the reverse complement.
TTGTGCTTGCATCTATACATGTGATGGTTGATTTTTAATCGGAATAGTGCAGTGTAGTGCTGTCATTCAAATTGTGGGGTAGTGGCATGTGTTTCTTGATTGGTGTAATGCTCAGAATCTGGCATTGCTGGAGTATAACTTTCAGCCATGTGTGTTCTTTTTCTTTATTGCAGGTCTGTCAAGGAGTGGTGCCTTAAAGATTTTCAGATTGGCCGGCCACTGGGCAAAGGAAAGTTTGGCAGAGTGTACCTCGCCCGAGAAAAGGAGACAAAATTCATTGTGGCTCTTAAGGTGGGTCCCAGGGTTTCTAGCAAGTTCTTGCACCACTTCAAAACATATGACGAATATGGACATAAGAACACAATATGAAAAGAAAATTGAAGCGCAAATAGAAGCTGTCAGTTTGGTACAGCAATGTTGGCACAAGAACAAATGAAAACTTGCCCGCTTCTGGCGCAGTCAACCCTCCGTTCCGATGATGGCTTTTTTCATTACCTTCCTGTGGCTTCTTTTGTTGCGCTCATCATTTACTGGTATCATTCAAAAGGTCCCTTCAATGATTACCATGGGCATATTCTAAAGCAACAAACAAGGTGGTTTTTGTGACGATTCCAGTCAAGTTTAAAAGCTCTCGGTGGACGCTATAACTTACAAATATTTCTTAAAAATTACTGCTCGGATTTGATCTGGACAACACCTTGGCACACATTCTTGACTGCCTCTTCCCCTGTGATATAGTAGGAAATCTGGGCGAGCCTTGCTATTGGGTGTGCTGAAGGGCTGTAGGCAGGATCAGGGACGTAGCAAGGTGCAGTGCAGACCTTTTTCTTTTTTTGGCAGGCCAGGCAGTGTGGGTTCAATGTGAGGAATCATTTTTAATCTTAACAAAACTAGCTAGCTTAAATTTTTTTCTGGTGTGGGTGATCAGTGCTGGAATACTGATCGCTTGTGAACTTTTCGTAACCTTGGTATATGTCATTTCGTGGTTTCTTTAAGGCACTTGGCGCTGTTTTAAAGAAGTAAGGACTCATTTTCTCTGGCTGCAGTGGATGGCACACTCCTCACTGCAGGACGCTTGCTGATTAGTATGTGCCAAGTTACAGGTATTTTCCATTATCGTACGTTGTATGCAAGGTGTTGTATACAAGGTGTCGGGTACTGCAATGGCCAGTTCCACATATGTGGACATTACTACAGTCAAACTGAACCAAAGCGAAAACTAGACTGCTGGCACACCTCATTCGCCTCTGGCCTAACTACGTTAATCGACTATCAGTTTTTTATTCGGATGTTGTACAAGGACATTGGGCATCAAATATTGACCCTCTGGTGTGCATTCACTATCTGCGAAGTTCCACCTACCTTCAGACTTTCAATGAAAATTTTCTGTTCAGTGTTGCTGAGGTGGCAAGCTGCAAGGTTTGATAATGACCCATGGAAAAGCGTTGCGAAAGGCATACAGAGAGTAATGGAAAAAAGTGGGACAGGTGCTCACTTTGGTGAATTTCTTTATTCGCAATGTTGAGTCTGTGCCTGCCTGTCCTCACATTCACGCATGGTCTCATGCTTGGCAAAAAGGTGCACCAAGAAGGCATCAAGAACCAATTAAACAAACTGATAAGCCACTTCGTTCTCAGTGATGAAATTGATACCTATCTAGCATGCTAGACACTTCCTTTTAATCTTGGTTTCTGTCTGCCTAATCTCATCGTCCTGGTGGAGAACCTTATTTCTTTTCCAACAGCAGTGCACGCCTACAGTCTTGACCGGACTGGCCCGGTATGTTAACCTGCAGCTTTTCTCCTGTATTTTGGGACCTGTCCAGTTGCTGAAGTTTGTAATATTGTGTAGTATATTCTGCAGGACAGGGTGAACTCGGGACTAATGGTCGAGGCCTTATTCCTGCAGCGGAAGTAGTTATGGCGACAATAGTTGTAGTGGTGATTATATCGTAACGAGAGGTGATACATATTTGACCCAGGTGTTATTTTTATTGCCCAAGAAGGCAACATTTGATCATTTCTTTTTGCTGCACCTTATTTGCTTGGCCTGTGAGCGTATGGACAAGCATTGTGGGGTGTTTAATAAAGCAATGCATTGAAATGTCCGGTTTTAATCAGCCTGTTAATTGCCTCTTTCCTGCTGCTCTCCTTGTGTCTTTGTTGCTGTTATCCTTAAAGAATTGCGTTATATATGTTGACCAGTGCTTGTTTCACTATTAAACAAGTAGTACATTCATTCAAGAGAGCAACAGCAAAGAAAACCAGTAGCGCATACAAAAATAAATTGCACACTAAATGATGCTGTTCATTACACAGGTATTAGGTAGATCTGTACTCGGAGACCTGCGCTTTTAGCGCCCTAGCATACACGTTTTTTCAGTTTCCGAAATGATCATTAAGCACCCGTGCTGCAATCTGTCTGCAAACCAACAAATGGTTTAAGGCGAGCAGAGCTCATCCAAATGATTCATTGCTTTGTCAAGATTGCTGCAGGGGTAATAAATGATCATATTGGTACCATTTTCGAAAAAAAATGTCCGGTAGAGAGTTATGCATTGATCAACATGCAAGCTTCAAACGTGTATAAGTTGTATGGCACATATAGCAGGGTTTCCTGCAGCTCCGTAGGAAATTTATCATATCCTCTTCGAGTATTTCTATGGGCAGCTGTCTTGAAATGCATTTTGCTCAAACTGGTAGGTGCTAGCAGCCTTTCTTATCTGTGCTAAGGAACTATCTTTGGTCACATGGAAGCATTCAGAGTTAAAGGCTGTTCTGATTATATGATCAGAGCCTCTCAGGTTCTGACATTCAATTTACAAGTCTTCGCAGCATCTGAATTGTGTACTTGGCACGCTACATACCGTTTCATACATAGCGAAACTGTGGCTTTTTATATATAGAGACGGTGCCGCGGAGGCAGATTTTTTTTAGATGCTACGTGCAGGTTTGAAAAATAATTTATTTCTGAATGTTGTGTCCCTTTGAGAAATTGTAATGACCGAAAGCAAGCGGCACTTATAGGACTGCAATTTATGCATAGTCACAGCTGTGTACAAACTAATGTAATGAAACACATATGTAGCCTGTTTGTCAAGTGGCACATTGAAGAGTTCTGGGCAATGCGCACTTTTTTGCGAATTAATCCCTGGTATTTAGAGCTAGAAATTTTCTCTGGTGCTTTGTTTTTGTTATGGTAGAAGTTTCATGGTATGATGAAAGTGTATGATCGACAGACATCTGAAATTGGTTTCCAAACCAAATTCAGATGTCTGTCTGTCGAGCATACACTTCCAGAATTAATCCCTGGTATTTAGAGTTAAAGATTTTCTCCGGTGCTTTGATTTCGTTTTTTGGCACAAGTTTTATGGTATGATGGAAGTGCATGCCCGACCGACATCTGAAATTGGTTTGGAAACCAAGCCACATGAAAAATGAAGGTAACGATCAGTATGATAGAAGTGCATGCTGGACAGACATCAGAAATTGGTTCGGAAACCAGGCCACATGGAAATTGAAGGTAACGATTAAAAAGTGACTAACACTTTCGGCAGTGTTGAAGATGAGGTTTCAATAGAGAAAGCAGTCATGTCTTCAGTGGTGCCATGGGGACTACAGTAAACAATATTCAATGGCTAACATGATCTCTGCTATTCCCATGCTGATATTGCATGTTGAGAAAAGTCCTGCAGCGTAACACTCCATTGCCCCTCACTTGATCGTGGATTGCATCCAGACTCAGCAGCCAGTCCCGTTTTAATAGAGATGAAACAGAGAAGGTATTCGTTAGCTATGGAACCTCCATGCACATTAGATCCCCAGGTGGCCTAAGTTTTTTGGGCTTTCCACTACGCCACCACTTTCTCATATTTTACTCCTCCTTCCATCCCCTTCCGTCTTGGCATGGTTTTGATGCCTACTGAAGACAGTGCACACTTCTCTGAAAAACCAAATTAAAAAATTTTTTCTCGCTTTATTTTAGGCATACTCCCTGGCTACGTTTGCCTGCAAAGCCAAAATATCCAAGGTGCTAGAATGTAGGGCTCAGTACACAGCATGTGCTAACTACAACAGTGAACACTCAAAGAAAGAAATGAGCATTTTAAGCTGGCTGTGTCAGCCATGAGTGCATGGGTGCACTGTCTTGAACAATAATGCTGCATGACTAGGGCAATCCCTTATTGTGTACCTGTTCAAGAAAAAAAGCCACATCTACCTCAGCCTGATGCTAACATATGCAATGAGACTGTTATCTACTGATCGCCAATTTGAAATTCAGTAGAGCAAATCTGGTGGTTCTCGGAGCTTCACCTGCTTCCAGGTCAAAAGTTGGCAATTTCTATGTCCCTACCTTACATGAAGCACATTGTCATCTTGCGACTACCGTGACGCTTTGTACACAACTGTGTGCTGCTGTGTTGGAGGCATGTACGTAAACAGTTTGCTTTTTTTTTGGTCCACTTAGATAATGACTGGGAGGTTTCATTTGCATTAGAAGTGGCCAGTGACACCTAAAATGTTTGAGCAAGAGCTATCTTTATTAGGTTTAGTTTAAGCTTCACTTTCCTGTTCGCTATTCTTTTGCAAGAGCTTCTGCTTGAATCCTTCTGAGGTCCCAGTAGTCCCTGTTCTACCATTTACATGACCTCTCCGCATTTTTTATTGCTGCTTGTAGAGTCTGAGATGGAGTTGTAGGCCAGCTTTTGCTCGGCAACTGAACGTGTCCATTGTGGCATTCCCGTGGTTGATTTGTTGCAACTCAGTTGTGTTTCTGAACTGGCTACTATGGCGCTACTTCCTATCTAGACCGGACAAACTGCTGACACATGTGTATCTGTTTCATTCTTATGCAATTACAAGCTGTTGTAGTAGTTGCCACTTGTCCTGTGCCATCCAATACGCCAGACGGCCTTAGTGGGTCATGTCACGACGGGCCAAATTTTTAACCAGAAGTGAAGTGAGCAGGCTTGGTACTTAGGTCTAGCAATTCATGCCATTGTGCGCTCGAAGGCAATGGGCAAATCCCAGACTTCCGTTTTCAACAAAGAAGGGGCAGTGATAGCAGTGTGTTCTTGTGCTCCCACACCACTCTCAAAAGCATGCCTTTTCCAGTTTCCACCTACATCTCATGACAAGTAGCAGGTTCTCAAGAGCACCCTCTCTGGCATGCATGTTTGTTACGGCTCTGGTCTACCGGATGACTGCTTTATCGAGCATGAGAATGTGTGTGTTTTCGTGTCACTACAATGGAGCATTCGCTACCAATGCAATTGCAAGTAAGAGCTGCTGGTAGCTGGCTGAGATCTCAAACTCTTGGTTACGACTTGCTTTGAAAACACATAAAGCCCACAAAGAGGCCCCGTAAAAGAATTGCGAAAAACGTCCACGCAGGTGATGTTTAAGTCGCAGCTCCAGAAGAACAACGTGGAGCACCAGCTGCGGAGGGAGATCGAGATTCAATCTCACCTGAGGTGAGGCTGCTATTTCATATTGCACTGCATGGCACATGACGCATGAAAGTTGTTGCACCACTTGCTGCATTCAGAACAATAACTGATGCTGAACACAAGGAAGACAGCCGACACAGCCATCAACGGCTTGGAATGGCGGGAGTCGGTACTAATCATATTCGAAGGAATGGAGAAGATGAATTGATATTGAACCATTAGATGGGTATAACGAGCTGGTGTTAAGTGACTTTATTGCTACAGAGTCTTTTTTTCCTTCACTGCTGTTGAGAATAAATCATGATTTTTAGAACGGTAGCTCGAGTCTGCAGAACATTCCGCTTCTAGTAGTATGTGCAACGCATTCAATGTTTGTGAAAGCTTTCAATGTAAAGCAAGGTGAAAAATAGTGTGTCATTAGCTTATTCCTTAAGGGCATTCTTGAGTGAGATGTAGTTCTAGGTCTTCCTTCAGAAGCCGCCGCAGTGGCCCAGTGGTTATGGTGCTCTGCTGCTGGCGTGAAATGCGCGGGTTCAATCCCGGCCATGGAGGTCAGCTTTCAATAAAGGCGAAATGCTAGAGGCCATGTGTACTGTGCGATGTCCGTGTATGATAAAGAACCCCAGGTTGTCGAAACTACTGGAACCCTTCACCACAGCGTCCCTTTTTGCCTGAGTTTCCTTAGGACATTAAACCCCATGAATCCAGAGTCTTCCTTTCGAAGCCACACCACAATTGTTTCCTGAGCCATTTTGGCATTGACTCCTACGCACACGTGGGCATACATGCTTGCTGCTTTTGTGATCAAAGAAGCGTTTGAATTTGGGGTCATGAGTTCTTTTGCGAGTGCTTTGTTAAGTGGTATGGGCACCACGCTCTAAACAGAAAGGAGTAAAAATGGGGTGTGCTCGAGGACAGATTACTTCCTTTTTTACTCCCATGTAGGGGTATTCGTGTTCAGGGTGCACATACATACATACATACATACATACATACATACATACATACATACATACATACATACATACATACATACATACATACATACATACATACGTACGTACGTACGTACGTACGTACGTACGTACGTACATACATACATACATACATACATACATACATACATACATACATACATACATACATACATACATACATACATACATACATACATACATACATACATACATACATACATACATACATACATACATACATACATACATACATACATACATACATACATACATACATACATACATACATACATACATACATACATACATACATACATACATACATACATACATACATACATACATACATACATACATACATACATACATACATACATACATACATACATACATACATACATATACATACAAGTTTTATTCTCCACAAAGAAGTGGACGGAGGTGGAGGGAAAAGCTGTACATTTGCGGCTTGAAAAATCCTCCGCCCCCTTACAGTGTATACACCAGCAGAGTGGGGCAGTAGACAGTCCCATTTTGTTGTTGCAAAGAGAAAAGAAAAACAGCCCTGTATCGCATCAGACAATAAAATAAGCCTAAATAAGAGTTTCAATAGAGCACTGGATTTGGACGCCTGGAGAAAAAAAAAATTTTCGACGAAAATGAAACAATGTAATGTAATTGAACATAAGGATATACCTTTGCATTCATTCGCAAAAAAGAGTATGATTAGCAAAATATTTTTATATATTTGGAAGAGACATATTGAGTAGATCTGCGCCTTCTTTTTCTGCAGCATTCAATAATCGCGGAAGATTATACCGGAGTGTTTGTTGTCCATAGGCAGTGCGACATTATGGAACTTTCCATCGTTCTGGAGTTCTGGTGCTGCAGGTGTGATAATTGGATCTTAATTCTGCCATTTCCGTAAAAACTGTACTATCTCGTTGGACACTTAAACGATACTGCCTGCATAATTTGTATTCGTATACATTTCTTACTTTCAATAAATTAAACGAAGCAAAGATATGTGAAGATGCTGTGTTTTGAATGTTTTCAATTATTCGTACTATTTTTTTCTATAGCCTTTCAAGCTTCAACACATTAGTTTTTGTTGATGTTCCCTAAACTAAATGAGAGTAGTTTAGTTGGGAGACAAAGAGAGCGCTGTAGACCATTAGTTTAACTTTTTTGGAACAGTATAGCGGTTGCGATTTAAAATTCCAGTTATGCAGCTCAGTTTGCTGATTAGACTGGTTACATGATCATTCCGTTGTAAAGTTGAAGTAAAATATACCCCTAACCCCTTGACAGTATCTACCACATCAATGGCAGCGGATCTAAACATTACGGTTCCTTGTAACGAAATATGTTTAATTTTTGGTCGAAAAACTACCCCCTTTGTTTTGTTTGCGTTAACTTTTAATTGATTGCTGGAAGTCCACGAGTCCAATTTGCGCAAAAAAATATTTGCTTTAGTAATTCCTCCAGCTTCAGAACGTGATGGCACCAAAGCACTCGTGTCATAGGCATATATAACGAACTTGGTATCTGAGCAGATATGTACAATATCAATAATGTACAAATTAAATAGGACAGGGCCTAAAATTCTACCCTGTGGGACTCCTGAAATTATTTTTTTCTCTGAGAAATAAAACCATATATGTCGACATATTGAAATATATATGATAGGTAAATTTTGAGGAGAGCCAAAACATGTCCCCGTATACCATAATGATGCAGTTTTTCAAAAAGGATAGTATGACTAATATAATTGAAACCTTGGCTAAAATCAACAAAAATACCCATAACAATACATTTCTACAAAATGCTTTAGAATATATTCCTTATGGTCCAACAGTGCCAGCTCTGTAGACATGTCCCTCCTAAAGCCATATTGCGAAGTAGTTATTATATTATGCTTGCTGGAGAAGCGCGATATTCGATCTAAGATAATTTTCTCGAGACCGTTCGAAAAGGCAGGAAGAATTGACATCGGTCTGTAGTTCGATACATCATTTTTATTTCATTGCTTATATAAGGCTATCACACGGGCGACTTGCATTTTTGAGAAAAAAAAGCTGTAGAAATGCAGAAATTAAAAATATGCGCTAAAATGGTGCTGATTATACGTATCACATATTTGACGGGTCTTATTTGTATACCGTCAGCATCAACACTATGAGAAATATTTAAACTAAAAAAAGAGAACACACTTCATTTGCATCTGTTGGTTCAAAAAAATATTGTGCTAGAGTTTTTCTGCCCTAAACTTTTGTATGATGCCTGGTTTTTAGTAGAATCTCTGTTAACAAAGTAGTCATTAAAAATATTTGCCATTTCTTCTCCTTTTGACATCTGTCCTTCGTGAAAAATTTCTTCAACTCTCTGTTTTTTCTCGCTCCGAGCCATCAGTGCATTTAAGTTATTCCGCATTAAGTCAGTGCGCTTTACGTTGGAACCGAACATATTCTCATAGTACAGTTTTCTTGCTTTTCTTAGCTGCTTAGTCAAGTCATTACGAAATTTTTTGAACGTAGCGAGATCAGATGCTGTACGAGTTCGCATAAACGTTTTAAACAGACGTTCTTTCTTTTCTATCTTCTTCAATAGGTACTTTGTCACCCTTGGTTCTCGACATCTTTATTACCCGTATGGCGTTTGAAAACGACGTGACGTTGGTATACCGAAAGAAACAAACTCAAAAAGGCATCATAAGTTGTGTTCGCATTTGATGCCTGAAGAACGTTGTCCCAGCAAACTGTTTCTAACTCATGATAAAAAGCTTCTAAGAGGGTAGGTGTAACAGGCTCTAAAAGATTAAACACTTTATGGTGAGAGTTTCCCCGAGTACTAAATTTTATGCTACAAAACACACGCAAGTGATCACTAATAGGGTAAGTGAGAACACTGGAACTGACAAGGTTAGCATCATAATTTGTTATTACTAAGTCAAGAATTGTTTACATGGACGTCGTTAGTCGTGTGGGAGAAGTAATATGGTTTATACAGCCATTAGATAGCAATACATTTTCAAAATATGTTTTCTTCGTACTATTGCTACTCATATCAACGTTAAAATCACCGGCAAGTATCACATTGTATCTGTTTTGGTTAACCAATGACAATAAATTATCTAAAAACACAAAAAATTCAAGTAGAGAACCATCCGGATGCGAGAACAAGTTGAAAATACAGCATCTTTCACTTGCAGACAAATAATCTCAAAACTATCTGTGACACAAGAAAATTCTGAAAGCAAGACAGGCTGTACAAGAGAGCTTACTAGCACAGACACACCACCACCGCGACGAGAGGTTCTATTAACAGAAAAAGTTGGCATATCAGGAAGGTCAAAAGTGTCACAACTGCTTGATTGCCACATTTCTGTTTTCATCAGAACATCAAAACAATTCTTAAGCTTTTTTGACAAGGATTCTAGTTCCGCAACCTTGTTGAACACAGACTGTGCATTTAAGTGAAAACAACGAAGGTAACCATGTGTCTGACCACCAAGCTCTTTTAAGAGTTCTTCTAAGGTAACGTGCCCTAGGTGCGCCATTTCAAGATAAGGGTCACGGGTTCCCGACTACACGAAAAAGGCATTTAGCTACGAAGTGTGGAGAGGTCACTCATGCTCTTGATAACCTTAGCGCTATCGCCACTCTTTCTACGCACCAAAATTTTGCCATTGACATGCCACACATATGCAAAGCCAGCCTGTTTAGCCCACTCTTTTGTGGCTTGCAACAATACTCTGGAACAGTTGGTCATGTTTTCTGCGATGTACACTGAGTCGTATTTTTCCCTAAGAACCACCCGTTTCTGCAGTAAAGCGTCTCGAAGAATCTGCCTTACAAAACGGGCAATCACAGCTTTTGTCTTTCCTGGTTTCACCGACATCATATGAAGTGCGAGGGTGTCCACCTCAGTGAGATGGTTCATGCCAATCTTGTCCGCCACTTTGTTGACTTTTGACAAGAGGTCCTCTCCTTCCGCCCCAGCAATGCCATGAATCTCGATGTTCAAGCGCCTGCTGCGCCATTCTAAGTCATGGACACTGAGTTGTAACTGAGTTATATCTTTTGAGCCAGCATCTCTCTCGAGCTTATCAATTCTGCCTTTAATTCCTTTGATTTCCTTATCCTGCGTATCAAGGCGCTCTTTTATAGTGGCAAACTCTTCATGTAGCATCTGGATTGAGCTCTCTACTGCATCTAGCTTTTCGGTGAGAGGGAGAAGGGAAGTCAATTTCCTGTTCATTTCCACAATAAGGACTTTAAGGTCGGCATCCGTATTCGAGTCACCGTTTGAGGCGTCACCCTTGCCTCCAGTCGAACGTTTACACGCTTCACAATTCCAAACCTTCTTAGCCGACCAACGTTTTGAAACAAATGTCGTTTCACTCATGCCTGAACATATCGCGCCATGAAAACAAAATTCACACTCACTGCATGTGATGGCGTTATCGTCATTCTTTAGTTTTTCGCGACATTTGCAACCCCGAGTCATGGTGACCAATATCGACTAGCAGGTTTGACCAACCTGTAAAACACAGCGAAGAACGGATTATTCGACGTCCGCTCCGCTCTGCCGCTGCGGCCAAAGTGCATGGCGAACTACGCCCCTAGTTGCAAAAGTTTCCGCAGCTTTCGTCCCAGCCGTCGGCTCCCGTTGATTGGCTCCGTCTTGCTGATATGGAAACGATGCTTGAAACCAGTGCTTGAGTTCAGCCTTCCCAAGGAAAACAGGCCACGGTGAGATTCTTGTCCGAAGCACCGCGGAAACACTGCAGCATCTGCGACTGTAAAACACAGCGAAGAACGGATTATTCGACATCCGCCCCGCTCTGCCGCTACTGCCAAAGTGCTTCGAATGCGCTCAGATTCTTGTATTGTACGGTCTCGGGCTTTCGGTATTCTCGGAAGAAAAAAGTTTGGTCTTTTAATTCATTTGGAGAGTATGGTGCACTCTTTTTGAAAGGTATCTGAAATTTCCTCATTAGTACTACTCATAAGGCCAGCCATGGGATTGCCAGGCTTTTCGCACCAAACTGCACCGTTGTATTTAACCTGCTTAATGTTGCAGCAAATAAAAATTTTTCTTTAAAATTGGTTCATATCTGCTCCTAAACTGAATTTAACGCAAGGAAGGGCCACACCCAGGTTTCCTAGCTACAACTGTATGCAGCTGCAGAGGTAAGCAACTGGTGAAAAATGGTGTCCCTCATGCAGGCACCCAAACATCTTATGCCTCTACAACTGGTTCCACGACGAATCCCGGGTATACCTCATTCTCGAGTATGCGCCCCAGGGGGAGCTGTACCGTCATCTCACCAGAGAAGGGAGATTCACCGACCAGAGAGCTGCCACAGTAAGCACCCTGCCTGCTTCTGCACCACTGTGATGTCTTCTAGGTGATCCCAATGAGACACAGTGCTGTTATACTGAACAGCTTTCCTTAGAATTTATACTTCCATACATGCTCAGTATTGGTACTCGCTGTCTGTTGTGCCACTTGCCTCTTGTTTCAGTTTTTATGGCGACAGACTTGCCAGGGCTTAGCCTAGCTTGGCCGTTTATGTGATGCCCTCTCTGTTTAGAGCTGTACACTGCACCCACAACAAACGAGGCTCTGCTTTGTGTTAACCACTTGCACTGCTGTGCAACATCACTGGATGTGATAAATTCTAAAGATGTAAACATAAATTGCCTTTCCAACGGCGGTTGAGGCTTGATGTTGAACCAGCTGTATGCAAGATCTTGGTATACGTTGGAGGAGACTCTGGGTCAGATTGTTCTTGAGCCCTTTATGATCACCTTTTGCACAACTTGTGCATATTTTCTGAGCTTGTCAACTATGCGCCATAATTGGCTTCCGTAGCCTTATTGTTTTGGAACACAGTCATAACTGTGAAGGTCAAATGAGCCGCAGCTTCACTACTGACGGATGAGAAACATAAGGGCATGAGATCAGGGAGTGACTACAATACGTAGGATCAGGGCAAAGGCCAGCGAGAAATAAAAATAAGCAGGGTTCAGTGCGCATTTGCCTCCTCGGGTAACCCCATTCAATACCCTGCCTCATGTGCGGGAGATAGTTGTTTCAAACTACACTGCCATCGGGTGCCTACCTTATGAGCACTGGCATACATTGGCTTTGTGCTCCCTTTCCCTGGAGATAAGATTCAATTTAAATATGTGCACCTGCCTATTTTTCTTCGCGAGTTTCGGCAGCGACCTCACAAGCAATGCTTTTGCTGAATGTTAACGGGGAGAATGGTTTACGACAGCTTTTTATGTATTGTTTTGCTCATACTGTGTGTAGGAATTTTTTTAGGTACTCATCGTGATCCTGGTAGACTTGGTTGTGCTACGCAGCATGAGATGGTAGTTTTAAGCTGCGGTTGGCAGCTTCTAGCTAAGTGTGATAGTAGATGCCAATTGGTAATTAGAAATTCTGAGAAAACTCAGCCTTCAAAAACAATTCTGAAAAATATCACACCACTAATCCTTTTTAAGTTCCCAAATATATATGCGAATGCATATAATTCCATTATTTCATCATGATAAAGCTTTGTCAGTCAGGCTAGCATTCCATTGGTGTGTATATGAGGCGGAAAATTGCAGTGCCAGCACTTGAAACAAAATTTGATTTAAAGGATTTACTCGTCTTGCTTTCACTAGGGGCTTAACGGTCCAGAGACGTGTTCAACAAGCCGCCGCAGAGGCTTAGTGGTTATGGTGCTCGGCTGCTGAAACGAAAGACGCATGTTCGATCCCGGTCACAGCGGTCACATATCGATTTAGGCAAAAAGCGAGAGGCCAGTTTGTTCTTAAGTACAATGTATGTCACCTACATTATGACTTGGGGTACTTTGACAAGAACTGAACTGTTATTTCATCTGTAGTGTTCCAGGCCTTTTTTAGACTTTTGGTGTCTGTGTCTGTAGTGCACAGAGTACGGTAGTATATTGAGGCCACTTGCTGCCGTTTTATGCAGCTAATCGCCATCATCCACCCTCTCCGGAAAAAGCCAAGTGAGTGGTGTTTTCACAAATGTTATTGGCAGAAAATGTATGCTAGATTTTAACATGAATCACAAGACCGTTTACAGTTCCAAAGTCAGCCATCGAAGAAGCACATCAGTTCTGGTGGCTTGTTCCCTCGTGCAGTCCACTAGTGCTGCTAGCCATGCTGCTTGGTCACATACTTCATACCTCTTGTAGTATATTTAGACGGCAACAGCATTTGAGCAACGTTAAGTGTTGAAGGTTGAAGATATACCATTGACAAAGAGACCATTCTGGAGCCACTAATAAAACCACCACGACATATATAGCGGTGCTGTGCAAAACAACAGGGCACGGTTGCCATGCTCTTGAGGTTCTGATGGGCCTTTTCCTCTTGTGCAGTACATCTACCAACTGTGTAATGCACTCAAGGTCTGCCACAGTCTAAATGTCATCCACCGCGACATCAAACCCGAGAACCTGCTCCTGGGCATCAATGGAGAAATAAAGATTGCGGACTTTGGCTGGTCCGTACACGCGCCCTTTTCAAGGTAAGTGTATCAACCATTTTTTTTTTCAACTTGCAATCCCTTTTCTTTGTACCTGGGGATTGGGTGAATGTAAAGGAGACTGTATTACAGCCTTGTTTTGTGTGCATCTTTGCTTCTGTTGTGCACCTTGTGCACCTTACACAGCAGCGCAGTGGCCATAGCATTTGGCTTCTCAGCACACAAGATCATGGTTCATCTTCGGCCATTGCTGCTCCATTTCAACAGGGGCGAAATGCAAATCCACCTTTTTGCTGAGATTTTGGTGCTCACTAAAGAAAAGCCAATATTTGAAATATTGGCCTTCTGCTGTATTATGTCACAGCGAACGGCAGTTTTTGGCACGTAAAAGTTAAAACACACTAATCTACTGTCACGCCATTCTTCATCAGTGAGATACGCAAGTGATGTGTTTAAATTTCAGTGTATTACGATAACCCAGTTGAACATCTTAATAACAAGCTGGAAAATGAATGAGGCTGATTATGAAACTCTTTTTAAAGCGGGGTTCGGGATGTATGGTGATACTGTAATTTGGTGAATAAAAGCTGATTTGTCCTTCACAGTAGTGCTTTCCTGTAATAATCTGCAGTGCCTGTGCATACACATGCATGCGCATATAATGGCACTACAACTTTCAAGAGGTAGTTGTCCGTGGTGAGAAAGGAAATGTATAGAGGTAACGGGATGTGTATGAGGGATTAGAGGGCAATCTTCCTCAATTCGGATCAGCAAAAAAGAGCTGGTTCTCAGAGCCTGGTCCACGACAGCCACGCATAAATATATTGTACTCAATGTTTCTTCTTCAAATCTGCCGGCAGGCGGCTTTATCCCTTTGTGATGCAAAACGTGACCCGATTCATCATGATCGATCGCATCCAGCCAGAGCCAAATCTGCGTTGTTCAAGACTGTTGTGGTAACTTTGCACGGCATATCTCCAATGTTCCCTATCAGGTTTAAATTCAGCACGACCAAGAGCTGCGGGCGCACCGACGACCACTGAGCATACTAGCTGCTTTCTCCACCGACGAACCATTCAGTTAATTGTGGGCGCAGGTCAGCCGAATAACAGTTTCTTTTAGAGGCTTTCTTTCACGGTCGTCCTCAATGCCTGGATTGCCTTCACCACTACATGACAATAAGCCATGAATTGCACTTGCATCAAGGGCATCATTGTCTCTGAAGGTTCCTTCGCATTCTTTGCTCGCAAAAATGTGAAATATTGGCATGCCACGGTGGTTATGGCGCTAGGCTACTGACCCAAAAGACGCGGACTCGATTCTGACAGCAGCAATCACATTTCAATCGAGATGAAATGCTAGATGCGCGTGTACTGCCCTCCATACGGCAGCTCATAGCCATAGTCTCTTTGGGACGTTTAACGTCTAGAAACTATATAGCTTGTTTAAAGCAGATGGATGATTGAGTTGAAAAATTTTTTCTCATAAAAATGGTTTATTCGAAGAATTTTATTCAGCTGAAAAAAGTAGGGTAGGAGATCAGCATCAAAACTAGAAATGGCAGGGTTTTAACACAGCTAAAATGCGAAACAATTTGCTTAGCCTGGCAGGCTCATGTTGTTTCTTTGTTGGACCGTCGGCACGTCTGGCAACAAAATTAGAATCGGGTAAAGGTCTGTTCGAGGTTAAGCTGATGGAAGTTGATCAAGATGTCATTGTGTTATGCACAGCGCGCGTGTGTGGTGCAGATTAACACAAGGCGTGTTCGGCTGCGTTGGTAGCATAATGCTATCGTGCACTGGTCAGCGAAGCTGATCTGTTCATGGTGCCACGGGTTCGAATCCCAGTCATGGCAATGTTTACTTCATAATTTATTTATTAATCTATGCTCTTGTCACAAACCTAGAAACATAGCAAGATCTTGCTCGGGCTTTACGCATCGGAAAATTGCTGGGATTTAAATCGGTTGTACCTAATGGAACAAGCAAAAGACCGGAGCAAAAGCTCGGACTGAAGCGAGCGTGGCGAGCTTCTCTCTGTATACGGCTAATCACGTGTTCATGTCACGTGGTACGGTGGATGCTCGACGCTGGTGGTGCAGTCACATGGTATGACGTCAGGCGTGTGAAGCCTGGGTGGAAAGTGCAGCTTTTGTTTCAATCATTGATGACTAGCCTGTTTCTGTAATACTTAAATTTTGTTTAAATTGATGGTCAGCCACACAAGATTGTAATAATTTACTAAGCAAACAACGTCGGATATATCCGTTTTATTTTTTGGAAGAAGCGTGTGGGTTAGCGATACAGCTCAAGTTACAAACGAGTTTCGGATATATTTTCTCGGCATGTAAATCTCAGGTTAAATAAGAGAACGTAGCTTCAAGAATGGTGTGCTGCTCAACAACTTTTATGTCCTATCCGCTGCCTAAAATTGAGCGCTCTCTTGGGAATCCTTTATTTTTAAGCTCGGAAAAGCATGACCATTGTTTTTCGGGGATTTATTCTTAGCTGATTTGATTGTGACGGATGTCAGTCATTTAGCGATGAAATGTCCTCCTGTGTTGGGCTGTATTAGGAGAGCTGTAAGAGTTCAAGAATTACCCATGAATGTAATAGCTTTCCTTCTTGGTGGATGCACAGATGCCAGCCGAGGCTGTGCTCCACCAAGATAACACTGTGTAATCCTCTGACGTGAGCATTCAAACCATCTCTGCCTGAAAAATGACACAACAAAATTAGACATCAAAGAAGGGCGACGCTACCTGGCTTTCAGTATTTTTCAGTCTGTAAGTTTCACCCCCTGCAAATGGCAGTTTTACACAAAAAGTCTCACACAAATATCACTATTTTATAATACACACCTGCTCATTCGGCAAGTGCTATAAAAACACTGAGGGCTCTTCGTCGGAGAGTGTGATACACTTGCGGCAGCTGCCATGTGCAGACAATACTCGAGCACTGGCCAGGGTGCTTTATTTCTCTGGTGTGCTTTTTCTTTTTGGTTGGCTTTATCAGCTGGGGAGCTCTTGCAGGTCTGCATCTGCAAGGTTTGAATTACGCCAGTCCTGATAATATTGCTCTCGTCATACAGTCTTCCTGCTTCCCGGATCCTATTCTCCAGCACACATTCTCCAGCACACATCCTCAGGCGGCGTCAAAAAATGTGGTTTTTGAGAATAGGAAATGGTGCAGTAACTGTCCTGCTTCATGTTTGACACCTCAAATGCGCATCAGGGAAGGAAGGTGGGAGTGAAA
Organism: Amblyomma americanum; assembly: GCF_052857255.1. Lineage (NCBI taxonomy): Eukaryota > Metazoa > Arthropoda > Arachnida > Ixodida > Ixodidae > Amblyomma > Amblyomma americanum. The sequence goes on along the minus strand of NC_135497.1, from coordinate 112,841,145 downwards.
GAAGAGATATGGGTGCTGCAGTGGAGTACTCCAGAATAATTTCGACCACCTGGGAATCTTTAATGTGCACTTACATCGCACATCACATGTGCGCCTTTTGCGTTTCGCCTCCATCGAAACGCGGCCACCGCAGTTGGGTTCAAACCCAAGTACTCCGGCTAGGTAGCGTAACGCGCTAACACCAGAGCCACCCCACCGCGAGCCGCCATCACATTCAGTAAGAAAGAACAGTGAATGGTTGAGTGGGCAATTTGATTCGAAAAAGGTTAGGACGCCACACTCTGAAAAAGTTCAGCAGGGCACTGAGATGCACTTGGCTTCGTCACTGGGTTCCATGGAGTCTTCTGGTGTCTGGATGTGGAGGGCAGAGGTGTACTGGGGTTGGAGGCATTGGTTTTCTCTTCAGATTAGTTACTGGTCATGCCAAAAGATGCCGTGTGGCAGTGCATGATTTTTCATTGTACTATATGACTCACAGATGGAAAATTAAAAAGAACATGACTTACAGGAAAATATAAAAATGTGGTATGTGAATACGCATTCTTGGTGCTGCACATGTGCAGGGCTTGGTATGCAACAACATACATTTAGCACTGTCTTTTCGGGAGATGTATGCCACAGTGGCCTTGAAAAGATTAAGATTTGATGCTAAACTGAAGGTGGAGGTGAGTTAATTGCTGCTCAGGGGCCTTTCACATTTCTTGCTGTGGCGTGGCAGTTGCACTGTTCAGTTTGTGACACGGAGGCCTCTCTGCTGCATGAACTGTTGGTAATTTACGGACTGGACAGCTCTGTGGAATGAGCTACAGATGTTTTTCATGTTTTGTTACAACACAGGCTGTAGGTTAACAGTGTGCAGTTTAACAGAGAAAGTTAATGGGTTGTAACTATGTGCTACGTGGCCTAATACAGTCCATGTTCAACATGCAATGACATAAACTTGGTGAAGCTGGCACGCCGGATAATACTGGTCCAGTGAATTAGCTGCTATACAAAGAACATAAAAGCGTATGTGGTTGCCCAAAGGTCAACTCGGCTTTACCTAAATATTCTTTATAGCCTTAAGGGGCTCTGAAACACCTTACGAGTAGAGGACACCAACTTGCTCAATCACTGCATTGTTTTGTCATGAACGCCTGAGCCAAATTATACGCTCCTTCATGCAGCAGAGATCTCACAATCACGCGCGAAAGATGGCGAACCCTTCCTCGCGACTTTTTCATGTTCTGACCCTCCTCCGTCGCTCGCATATTTGTATACAAGTTGAGTGATGGCTATTGGTTAGATTCCTTTCGACGTCAGGCATCTACCAAGGCCGCGGATAATAAGCCGTGTAGTTCCGGTGGGTCAGAGAGCTCTCCCCCGGAGGTGGAGCCGGCGGAGGAGCACCGACCTTCCAATGTGCAAAAAGTGACGAGACGAGAAAGAAAGGCGCGAAGAGGCCAAATTCAATTTTTGACTACAGATAACTCTGTTTCTACAAAGCGCATTAAAAAATTCTTCTTGGACAGTACTCGTGAAGCAGCGTTCTTTAACATTTCAGGCATAATGCAACTTTATCAGAGCCCCTTTCAGAGCCCCTTTAATGGTATGCCTGTTGGTGTCAGGGTCTATGGACATTGTAAATCGTCAATCAGACTGAGGATGAACAGTCAACTACTAGCCAGTCGGCGATGCAGCTCCTGCTAAGCACCTCTGTGACCAAGCCTGCCACTTGATTCTGTTGAGACAGCACTCACCGGCACCTTGCCATGAACCCAGAACCTGAACTGCAGCTGTGCCATATTATTGCCAAGACGGGCTTCCAGCCATTTAGTGGTACGCATGGTATTGCAACCCTTCCCTCCAAGAGAGCAGCAGTTAACCAAGCTTAACCAGGTTAGTCGGCAAGTGGGAAGGCATTAGAGCCTACTATACAGCAAGGTTTACCGATTGAGGGTCGGAAATCTTGCAAAGATACGACCAGCTCTTAGAGCGGACTGCAGTTTGTGAGCCTAAAAATTTCACTCTGTTCGCAAGGCTGCACAAGTGCGACAACACACTTGCTTGCGATGTCAGTGTGTTTTTTAGAAAAATTACATACCATAATTCTAAACAATCGGAATTATTGGCAGCATCGCTGGGGTAAGCTGGATAGCGGGGCTCATAACAGTTGACGTCGCACTCTCCTGAAATACCCCTTGGGTAGAGGCAGGCGAAAATGTGCAGAGAGGTGTTGATCATTTCTCTTTAAATACAAAGGCCGAACGAGTCCGATGGAACGTTGCCCTTTAGGGTGACCGACCGCGGTAGTAACACGCGCTGGAGTTGATTAGAGACCACCCGCTGAGAAGACGTCAGGGCCTGCACCGCGGCGCCATTCAGTCATCGTGTCGTTCTGCAGGCGACTAAATAATGTTGTTTATCTTCTTCCTCCTCCTCTAGATTATTCGTTCATGCAGAGTTGAAACTTGACTCTTAATGTTCTGCTGTGAAGTCAAAATGTTTCATGGTGCTGTGATGTGGCACCACATCCAGATAGCGGCCACTGTTATCGTGAGTAATGAAGATTTTAAATCTGGAAAGGTTGTGCAAGAGCGTGGCTTAAACTTCATGAACTTCACTGATATACATGTTAATGCTGAAGAACTATGTCTGTTTATTCTCTAATCACAGGTAGGAAAAAATATGTTTCAGCAAACATTATATTTTAGAATGCTTGCATCACTGAATGTTCGCGAACGTGCCTTCATCTCTGGCACTCATTCGGGGTAGTAGAATAAGCAGATGATCGAATTTTCATTGGCAGCAAAATTTCCTCTAAGGGGTCTAAGGTAAAGTTTTTGTCAGTGATTTTTACATGAAAACCATAAATGGGCAATAACTCATTGTTTCTGGCTATTTTCGCAGGTCATTATGAATTCAGCCATTGTTGCAGGCTAACGTTGCTGCAGGCTTTTGTAGGCTATTTATAAGGTGACTCTTTCGTTTTCCGATATAAGCAGCAGCCCGGAAAAAGAAAAAGTGGATATCTGCCCAGTGCAGGCATCAAACCTGAATTCCTTGGCACGGCAGCCCAAGGAGCCTCAACCACTCGGTCAAAACTATGCATGCAGTGCATGTAAATGTTTTAGACATGGGAGGCTTGTTTCTACATTGTTAATGTTTTTGCTTCTTTTGGCATTTTCACGAGCCAACGGCTGCAAAATTGATGTTTGTTCTGCATAAAGCTTGCTTGTTGGCCTTCTTACAGAAACTCTCATTAGGTAAATTACGAAGCCATAATTTTTATGCTAGTCCCCTCTGAATTGACTGTCAATTCTTGTTAACTGAACGCATTTATTCACTCTGAAATGAGTATTTATGGAAACAACTTAAACACACGAAAGTGGTAAGAAGGCGAACCACCATTCAAGTTGCTGGCCGCCGCAGTGGCTCAGTGGTTATGACGCTTGGCTGCTGACTCAAAAGGACGAGGGTTCGATCCCGGCCCCGGCGGTCGAATTTCGATGGAGGCGAAATTCAAGAGGCCCATCTACTGTGCGATGTCAGTGAACGTTAAAGAAACCCAGGTGGTCGAAATTTCGAGAGCCATTCACTACGGCGTGCCTCGTAGTCTTAGATGTTTTGTGATGTTCAAACCCCTTAAGCCTTAAGTTCAAGTTGCTTGTTATTGCACAAACGGGCCTAAGTCTTTTTTTGTCCAGCCGCTTAACAACCTGACGTGCTAAGCTGGGAATAGTCGCCTTGTTCACGCAACACATGTGGCCATACGTAGACATGTAGCATCTTCGAACCGTGGTTCAGACGCTATGTGTTGAAACAGTTATGTTCGTAGATTTTTAAAGGTTACCCTATTCTAATTGAACTTGTACGGTAGGTTTCTATCGTTCCCGATTGCTTTCGCACAGTTTGGCAGCCATGCGACATTTAATTTGGGCGCAAGTAGAGTTTGAAACTTGTCATTTTCACAGCTTCGGTTCTGTTGTTATCTGTGGGCAACACTGCATTTTAGACTCTCATACAATTCCAGCACATCCATACGCACTTCTCTCTTCAGTAACAAAATTCTGAGGCTTGTATTTGGTTGTCTTAAGCATTTTATCAAAATACTCTTCATTTTCAGTCACTACTTCAGCCATTCAGCACGCATATGAGTTTTTCTAGCTTCTGGCCGCGGGCTCAGTTTCAGTGTCGATGTGCTGTTTCCGCTGTTTTAAAACTTTTCCACTGTGTTTTTGAAAACTGGTTCGTGGTGGCCTTCGAGAGGACTCGAAGCAGTGTGATGTGGCTACCAACCCAAAAGGTTTGTGAAGACCCACCTGAGTTGCTTTTGAAAAGTATGTTCGAGTAATAGTAAGGTGCTGCCTGCTAGGATGTCGCCGTAAAACATTTCTCACTGCAGTCGTCGCCTCCAGTAAATCTCTCATTCTCAGAAGGGTATATGCTTGGGCTTGTTGGTTCATAACTTCAAGGTGAAAAACGTAGCGCAAAGAAACGAGGACACAGAAAGACGGACAACACACGGCGCCGTGTGTTGTCCGTCTTTCTGTGTCTTCGTTTCTTTGCGCTACGTTTTTCATCTCATTCTCAGTTGTAGCACAGTAAACTGTATGCTAAATTGAATTTTAGCATGGCATATACTACGGCCACTCGCCAGCAGCGACTGGGAAGGTGCTCGCGAACTGTGCGTGTGAAGAGCCAGGGCTGGACCTGTGAAGTTAGCTGTGATACAGTGAAATGGGCCACATGCCGATAAATTCTGGACCTGTGCATTTTCAATTGGGAGTTCGTGAACTCAATTTTTTCATATAGTAGAATTCAACTGTAATAATCAATATATCAGTAGATCTCCCCTCTACAGGCCTGTATTTTTTGGTGTTGACATTTTACTATCATCAAAAAAGTTCCCTATTTGTTTTCTGTGGCACTCTATACTACTCTATGCAAGCGTTCGACAATCTTAAAAGGAAGGTTTACTATGCATGAAAAGAATGGACCATTTTGTCAATAGTTCCCTAACAGTACCTTACAATATTTCACCGTTAGTTCACAATTGAAATTGATGTCCTCGAATCCTGGACTTGTTCGACGTCTGCAGGATCGTGTGATTGGTGCTCCGGAAAAGCATTAAGAGCAGAGCGGAGAAAAGTCTCGCAACTCTGTCCGTAACCACAGCAAGCTCTCTCGCCAAACTTCAGAGGTGCGAGGAAAATTAAACTTGCCGACAGGTGCCATTGAGGTAAAGCGCCCAGCACACATTGTGAAGAGAGTTGCTGAAAATGTGGAAAGAACGCGTCGCAGGCTTCCCGTAGCATGTTGCCGATTCCTTATTTTTCATTCTTGGAATTGTAATCTTTCTGTTGCTGAAAATTGGAGGCTTTAGCCATATATTTCTTCAGCACATTTTTTTATTGCTGGCTATCATTGATAGCTACAGGTGGCAGCTATTCCTGTGGTCAGTTTATAACTCGTTAGGTTTAAAGATCCCGTTCAACAGAAAACCCGGCGACTGTGCCGGTGTGACTGGATCATCCTGACTGGTAAAGAGGGTAGTGGCCGAGAAAAGTAGTTTTACGGTGAACAGGTGGTCAAGCGGAATCGAACCACTTTCCTTTGGGCCAGGAGCTGGGCACTCTACCTCTACACCACCGAAAAATGTCTCTTCAGTGTATAAATGGAGGCCTTGTACGAGCACCTAACACCACACAGTAGCGGAATTAAATTACAAGAACACTGAGTTACTTAAGGTCACGAATTAGCATCACCAGTTAATATGGACATTGATGTGTAATAAAGCAGATTGTTATGGTAGCAAGCGTGTCGATGTCTGTGAAAGGGTGTACCAAGGAACTCACAAACAATCAAAGGGAATTTTTAATGGTTTCAAATCATAGTCGTAAGGTGAGCGCCAGTGTCACCCAAAGTTTTTTTGTGTTGGCCATTGTGTAAGACAGTATAGTATCTTGATCATTACCGGCTGTTATATTCAACCATAGTTTCGGACCATGTTGGTAGCAATTTTCAACGGTGCAAGATTGATTCATTGGGTCTTTTAGGGTTCAAATAGTTCTGAATGTACACTGCTTGGCACAGAATTGAAGAGGGTATTCAGTTGACTTATTAATGTTTTAAAATGTTCGAAACAGCATTGTATATACAGAAGTTTCCCGCAGGAAAATATTTATGGTGTGCTCATGTAAAAGTTCTGGATTTCAGTGCGTGTCGTCAATACAGATTGCCGACATGTTTTTCCAGCCTTTTCGTTAATATCCTGCATAGGAACTAATAGTGCAGTACCCCCTAGCTTTTTCTGTCTTCATTTCACAACTAGCCTTCTGTCATTGCCCACAGAATTGCGATGCCATCCTCTATTCTTGTTCTGTTCTGAATGCCCATCTGTTTGTGTGGTCTGGCCAACTGGCCTGTAAGACTTATCGTCTGGCAGCAGGAGCAAAGATACTGCTTTAGCATCCTTTCTTGTATTTAATTGCGCTTCATTGTCCTCTAATTGTGGTTCTTGCAACCCGGTCTGCAGGCGGGCGACCAGGTGCGGCACACTAGATTACCTGGCACCAGAGATCGTCGAGGGCACTGCGTACGATGAGAAGGTTGACCATTGGGCCCTGGGCATAATCATCTACGAGTTCCTGGTCGGCACGCCGCCTTTCGAATCTGAGACCCGGCAGGAGACATACCGGCGCATTCGTGACGGAAGAGTCCAGTTTCCACCATATGTCTGCGCTGATGCCCGGAACATCATTGTAAATGTGAGCAAGTTTGCCTCTGAGCAAACTGATGATTTGCACAAGACACATCTAGTACACTCCCGTGAAACGGAGCTGGCACGTAAGATACCTAGCAGGGAAGTACGTCCTGGTGACATGCTGGCAGGAACACTTGGACACTTGTTTATAGGCTAATGCAATGCCCAAATTGACTCTGCTTTCTCGGTCATCAATTGGAAGGTTGATGCGTGTAAGGATTGTAGACGTAAAAATTTTGGTTGCCTATTTTCTTCTCTTTTAGAACGCATAGGACATATGTATACATGGATCATCCCAGTGTGTTCGGCAACAACCGCAAAATAATTTACAATTGAGTTTCTTATCTTATTTGGTTCTGATTTAAGTTTTTATAGACGAACTGTGGCTGTGATGTAGGAGTTCAATATAGGTCACTTGAGGCGTGAAAAACTGAGATATAATTTCTGCTCCCTCATTTTAATTCACTGCAACATTAAGGTCAGCCTCTCTCCTGAGCGGGAATCGCAAGGAAGGATGAAGCAGAAATCATATCAATGCTTTTACGCCTCATGTGACCTGTACTGACCTTTTACATCACAGCCATCATTCCACTTTTGAAACCGAAGCATCATCAGACGAAATTCTTTTGTTGTGTAGCCTTCGTAAGACAATACCACATAGTGACCCATGTAGGCTGTTGTATATCCTTACTAAGAAAAGTCGCAACCAGAATTTGGTGTCTTTTGCAGATTTCTACAACCTAGAAGGGGTGCCTCAGTTTAATATCTGGGCGTTGGGGACGTTTGCTTATTGTGTTTGCCTAGCTGAAATCACGCTGGTTTTAAAATTTGTCTAATTTCGTGCTTCTTTGCCCATGCTGGCAGCATCATGGGAGCCACACAATTCAACTTTTAAGATAATATACGAGAGACAAGGAAAAATCGCCATCTTGCGTTTGTAAATGGGCAGCTTGAATATGGCTCGGCAGACGGCTTATATTCGCATTGTAAAGAATGTGAGACCAGTGATATCCACGATGAAGGCTCTTGTACAACGTGCAAACAACAAAAATAGAATTGTATTTATTTGCATACAGCACTACAGGTAATCAAGGCTTAGTAATTGTCATGGTGCTTGCTCAGAAAAGCTAGAAAAGTATCCCAGTCACGGTCGCTCGAGCCTTAACTGATGGAAGTGTGCCCTTTTGCATTTCATCTATCTGGTAATTTAATATAAATGTATTCTAATTTGTGTGTGTGTGTGTGTGTGTGTGTGTGTGTGTGTGTGTGTGTGTGTGTGTGTGTGTGTGTGTGTGTGTGTGTGTGTGTGTGTGTGTGTGTGTGTGTGTGTGTGTGTGTGTGTGGGTGTGGGTGTGGGTGTGTGTGTGTGTGTGTGTGTGTGTGTGTGTCATAGGAAACCGAAAATAACAAGATCGCCTTTTTGCGCGCGCCTTATGGTCCAAGTTTAGTCTCCTTAAAAAATTTAAAATTGGCTCAGTAAAAACTAAAACCCAGAAGGAAATTTCTTTGTTTTTTCTTGCACTACACTTTCCTGCTTCATTCATCTTGGGGATGGCAATTTTATTGGTTTCTATGACAAGTTGCAAGTGGCGACACCGCAAACCTCCTCCCAGCATGGGACATTTCCACAAAGTCTGGCAGCAATATGTCATTTTGTGCAAATTTGATCTTAGAATTTTCTTTTTGTTTACGTGGAATCAGTTCGGGTGATTTCCACGGGCAACACTATATTTGGGGTGTTGCAGACATAGCCAGCACGTTGACTAATGCTCGCTGCGCAAAATGTTCTCTCCTTGTGTCAGGTCATCCTAGGGATTTTATGTATGGGGTACCGTTCAATCACTGTTTCAGCCATTTAACCTGCGCGCACTTTTTTTCAGTAATGTTTGGGACGTCGTTACTCAGTCGAGGATTGTGCAGTCTTAGGCCACAAACAGCGTATTAATTTCGGTTTGCGTTTTTAAAATAGTTCCGCTCTATATGCTGAAAAATGGTGTGCTATGCTGGTGAAAGGGAACTTCAAAGAAAATGATGCGATTATGAACTCGGAAAGTCCAAGCACCTTAGAGATGCCTGCAACCCACTGTCTAAAAACAAGTTGCCACCTTACGCCACGCATGTGCAATTCGTGTTAGCGACAAGAGCAATCAACAGCTAAAAGTGCACACCTGTGGCTTCACACTAGCAGTTGGTGCCTTGCTGAAGCGGATTGTGCCAGTAGTGGGCACAGGAGTGTCAACATGCATTTGTTTGACACCAGTTGAGTAACGGACAAATTTTGGTATGTTTCCTAGAGGGCACCATATTTGAAAGAAAATGTGGATTATAAATTATTCGGGGGATTCCATGATCCGCAAATGCTTCCTGTCATTGAACCAGGTCTTATTCATTTGTTCGTGTGGGAGTGCCTGCGCTGAGCATCGTCTTCCTTTTTCTTTTTTTTTCAACAGTTGTTGAAGATACGGCCTGCCGACCGAATTTCTCTAGATGAGGTCCTGAGTCACCCCTGGGTGACCACAAATGCCGACACCAGTATAGAGTGCAAGACACTCTGAACAAAGATTCCGCCGGGAGCCCACTTGTACATAAAGAGTGTACATGATCTGTGTGCAGCATATTTTATCTGACAGCCCCAACAGAGCTGTGCTTTTTTAAAAGTGCTTTTATCAGCACCTCTACAGCTTTTATTTCTCACCTGCCGGCTAAAGTTTGATGCTAAAAATGGTGGTTTAGGCGTGTGTTCACAGATGGAGCTGTTTCAAGCCATGCAGCAAGAAGGGCACTAGTTTCTTCCTGCATCTGTCGCGTGGTTGCCCTTGTTGCACCTTGAAATCTCCTTTAAGGACCGTAATCAACCTGTGGTCGAAGGTTTTTTTACTGCAGTAAATGTTCGACATCATCCAAGGAACAAAAATTTCTCATCAAAGCATTTTCGTTATCTGTTCAGCTTCCACTTTTTGTTTCCCTCAATTGTCTTAAGTAAGACAATTTGTTAGCTTCTGAGCGAAAAATACCGGTAGTTTATTTTGCAGGGATGTGTAAAATTTCGTAAAATGCGTCATAATTGATGGAAATAGCAGCATCGAATTCCCGGTATTCATCCAGTAAACATTCGAGTGATCATAGAAGTATCAATTAATTTCTATTTTGAAAGTGCACATAACGCTTCAAAATGCGAAAGAAAATTCCTGTTCTTATCGGTGGCAAAAAGTCAGTTTACATTCAAGAAAACTTGACTAAGCATTGCAGGGCTCTTCTCTGGGACGCGAAATAATGGGCGAAAAGCCACAACTTCCAGTATGCATGGCACAGGAATGCAAAGATCTTTGTCAGGCGGAAAGATGGCGAGAATGCGTGGCGCGTCAAGACAGTAGGTGACCTGGCAACGATAGAACTGTAGTTTACATGGTGGTTGTTTGGTTAAGCGGATTCTTTTTTCTTGAATGTCAGGTGAATGTTACATAGATCCAGATAATATATACAACTTTCTTGGTGCAGGTTTCCAAACTTCGTTTAAGGTATTTCACGTGAACACGCAGTCGGCAAGAAATAAAAGTACTTTACTAGACACCTTTTTCAGTCAGTCAAGAATTCAATATCGGGTTATAATGTTCTCTGAAACTTGGTGCACATGTGATATGGACGCCTACAGACTTCCTGGTTACAATACATGCAACTTGAACAGAACATAGTCGTGGAGGGGGTGTATCATTATTACATGACACCATAAAGTATGAGCTGCTGCCATCTTTTACACTTTGCACTAGAGATATAGAAGTACTATCAGTACTATGCGACAAACCCATACTGGTAACAATATACAGGCCACCAGAAGGAAATTATTCACCTTTTTTTGCGTTTCTCGAACGTCTGTTTACATATGTTAATGAGAATAGACTTCATGTTGTCTGTGGCGGTGATTTTAATCTTAACATTCTTTCAAATTCATCAGCTGTGAGAGCTCAGTCTTCTACTTAAGACACAATACATAAAAAATACTATTAAACTACCCACAAGAGTTACATGCAGTTCTGCAACGCTAATTGATTTATTTCTAACTAATTACGAATTAAACCAAACTGTGTCAGGAGTTATGGCTTACGGCTTCAGTGATCATCTTCCAATTTTTATATGTGTTAAGTTAGGTAGAAAACGAATAAACACCGCGCGATCTGTTTTGTATCAAAAAATTTTGTCTTCAAGTTTGATAAGTATTGTAGTAAAACACCTTCTTGGGCAAGTTGGTTCATAGCTTGAGTGGATGAAGCGCACAAAAGACACGGCACTTAGGCAAAGACGGACATGACACAGGCGCTACTTGCAACTGTTTATTGGATACACGCACGGCTTATTTATAGCCAAGAGGTAGGGGTGATGGAAAAAGAACACAAGCAAAGGGTAAAAGATACTGGCGATGGTATGGATACTGCATTGTAGGGAAGTGACTCAAATCTTTCTAAACTTATCTAAAAATATACTCTCATTCTTATGTATGACTAGCGATGGGGTGCTGATGCAGGAACTCCCGCCTTTTTTAATCCGGTGGGCTTCTAGCAGTTCTCGGGCAGTCTTATCTTTACTTCTGCAAAGGATTTGAGTTTCCTGGAGCTTTGGTTGACAATTCTTCTTCTCTTCTTTGCCGCAGTCCTTGCAGTGATGCGGCAAATGTGACACGGTACCAACTCTTAGTGATCGTTTGTGCTCGGTTAAACGTGCATTAATACATCGGCCTGTCTGGCCGATGTACACCTTTCCACAGGTCAGCGGGATGCTATAAACCACCCCCACAGCGCATTTCAGAAACGGGTTTACATGCTTAAATTCACATTCTGTTGATTTGGCATCATCATTTCCAATCTTTCGACACAGCGATGCAAGTTTTCTGGGTGCAGCGAAGACCACTGGTACTTTGTATTTTGCAGCAACACGCTTAAGATTATGAGCCACTTTGTGGGAGTATGCGTCGAATCGTAGGGCAACAATTCTTTGCGGGCACGAGGTCGATACATTCAGCAAACGCCTTCGTCAGTAATGGTTATGTCAATATCTAAAAACTGCAACTTTTTTTCTTCCGCGAGTTCATAAGTAAAATACAAACCCTTGCCATGTTGTTTAAAATCTAAAAGGATATCCTGCACAGTTTGCAAATAAGTCAAGGGTGATTGCTTAGTCAATATAATTAAAAAATCGTCAACGTACCTAAAGGTCTTGAGAACTTTGCTTGCGTCAAATGCCACCGATAAGGTTCTGTCAATGCCCGCAAGAAAGATGTTGCACAGTACGGGAGCGACGCACGAACCAATGCATATTTCTCTTTTTTGCACATACATTTCACTTTGAAAAGAAACGCTTGTCGAAGACAAATAAAATTCTAAGAGTGCTAAAAAGTTATCTGCAGATATTCCGGCAGTATTTTGGAAAGCAATCAGGCCGCTTGTTTCAATGCAGGCCAAGACAGATGCCATCAACTCTGCATGTGGTATAGAGTAAAAGAGATCAACCACATCTACAGAAAAAATACAACCTAGTGATTCGTTCTCCCGCAGCAATTGAATGATTTCCAGACTGTTCTTGACACCAAACGGATCTTCCAGTACCAGGTTATTGAGTTGTTTTTGAAGGTAGCGGCCAACAAGATTTTGCCAGGAACCTCTTTCGCTCACTATGCACCTGAAAGGTACACCTTCCTTGTGTGCCTTCGCAGTGAAAAACACATCCAAACTATTGCGCTTGCTGTCGTGAATACCTTTTGCGAGCTTCTGTAAACCGAGTTCTTCACATACGGAAATTGCCCGAATTTTTACCTTTCCAGGTTTCAGTTTTGTAGTCTTGAAATTCTTGTGGATGGCCTGGACTGCTTTCTCGCTGAACATGCCTGACGGCAAGACGACGAAGCCTCCTTCTTTGTCGGCCTGCATAAGTCGTAGGTCATTGTCGTTGAAAAAATCTACGACATGCTTCATTGGAGATCGTTGGCGAGGTCCGAAAGTAGGTACCGTCCTGATAAGGCTGTCAACACCGTCGAGCAGGCACCTTTCCTTGTCCTTCACATCGGCTTTGTTAGAAATCTGTCGATTGAGGGAAAGGAGCTCATGTTCCGGGATCCTCGGCTCGAGGCTGTACTTCGGTCCCTTCTTGATGACTCGAACGACGTCTTCCGGAACGTACTACCCAAAGCTTTTGCTACCCAAAGGAAGGAAAGAAGCCCAAGACGGCGGTACGGCTCTTCAGATTCTCGGGGGAGCATACGTTCCGGAAGACGTCGTTCAAGTCATCAAGAAGGGACCGAAGTACAGCCTCGAGCCGAGGATCCCGGAACATGAGCTCCTTTCCCTCAATCGACAGATTTCTAACAAAGCCCATGTGGAGGACAAGGAAAGGTGCCTGCTCGACGGTGTTGACAGCCTTATCAGGACGGTACCAACATTCGGACCTCGCCAACGATCTCCAATGAAGCATGTCGTAGATTTTTTTCAACGACAATGACCTACGACTTATGCAGGCCGACAAAGAAGGAGGCTTCGTCGTCTTGCCGTCAGGCATGTTCAGCGAGAAAGCAGTCCAGGCCATCCACAAGAATTTCAAGACTACAAAACTGAAACCTGGAAGGGTAAAAATTCGGGCAATTTCCGTATGTGAAGAACTCGGTTTACAGAAGCTCGCAAAAGGTATTCACGACAGCAAGCGCAATAGTTTGGATGTGTTTTTCACTGCGAAGGCACACAAGGAAGGTGTACCTTTCAGGTGCATAGTGAGCGAAAGAGGTTCCTGGCAAAATCTTGTTGGCCGCTACCTTCAAAAACAACTCAATAACCTGGTACTGGAAGATCCGTTTGGTGTCAAGAACAGTCTGGAAATCATTCAATTGCTGCGGGAGAAAGAATCACTAGGTTGTATTTTTTCTGTAGATGTGGTTGATCTCTTTTACTCTATACCACATGCAGAGTTGATGGCATCTGTCTTGGCCTGCATTGAAACAAGCGGCCTGATTGCTTTCCAAAATGCTGCCGGAATATCTGCAGATAACTTTTTAGCACTCTTAGAGTTTTATTTGTCTTCGACAAGCGTTTCTTTTCAAAGTGAAATGTATGTGCAAAAAAGAGAAATATGCATTGGTTCGTGCGTCGCTCCCGTACTGTGCAACATCTTTCTTGCGGGCATTGACAGAACCTTATTGGTGGCATTTGATGCAAGCAAAGTTCTCAAGACCTTTAGGTACGTTGACGATTTTTTAATTATATTGACTAAGCAATCACCCTTGACTTATTTGCAAACTGTGCCGGATATCCTCTTAGATTTTAAACAACATGGCAAGGGTTTGTATTTTACTTATGAACTCGCGGAAGAAAAAAAGTTGCAGTTTTTAGATATTGACATAACCATTACTGACGAAGGCGTTTGCGTGATGTATCGACCTCGTGCCCGCAAAGAATTGTTGCCCTACGATTCGACGCACTCTAAAACTGTGAAACGTGCCATTGCCATCATGTGCCTTGAAACATCTCTCAAAAAATCGTGCTGTCATAAAGTAAAGGAAAGCTTTGATATACAGATACAAAAGCTTAGACAGGCAGGCTTTCCTTCCCTGGTAATTAGTTCTGTCACGGAAGCATTACTGAAAAAAGTAAAAAAAGAAAGAGAAAAAAAGAGCGAAGATGGTGAAGTATCTGAAAAGAAAATCAAACCGGTGGTGATTCCATACTCCCACAAAGTGGCTCATAATCTTAAGCGTGTTGCTGCAAAATACAAAGTACCAGTGGTCTTCTCTGCACCCAGAAAACTTGCATCGCTGTGTCGAAAGATTGGAAATGATGATGCCAAATCAACAGAATGTGAAATTAAGCATGTAAACCCGTTTCTGAAATGCGCTGTGGGTGTGGTTTATAGCATCCCGCTGACCTGTGGAAAGGTGTACATCGGCCAGACAGGCCGATGTATTAATGCACGTTTAACCGAGCACAAACGATCACTAAGAGTTGGTACCGGGTCACATTTGCCGCATCACTGCAAGGAGTGCGGCAAAGAAGAGAAGAAGAATTGTCAACCAAAGCTCCAGGAAACTCAAATCTTTTGCAGAAGTAAAGATAAGACTGCCCGAGAACTACTAGAAGCCCACCGGATTAAAAAAGGCGGGAGTTCCTGCATCAGCACCCCATCGCTAGTCATACATAGGAATGAGAGTATATTTTTAGATAACTTTAGAAAGATTTGAGTCACTTCCCTACAATGCAGTATCCATACCATCGCCAGTATCTTTTACCCTTTGCTTGTGTTTTTTTTTTCCATCACCCCTACCTCTTGGCTATAAATAAGCAGTGCGTGTATCCAATAAACAGTTGCAAGTAGCGCCTGTGCCGTGTCCGTCTTTGCCTATATGCCGTGCCTTTTGTGCGCTTCATCCACTCAAGTTTGATAAGGTTTCGTCAGGATCTACAGAACGTCAATTGGTCGTATGTGATAAATGCTGTAAACGCAGGTGACGCATTTGATTTGTTCCGTGACAAATCAAGTACACTTTATAATCAATACTTTCCTGTTATAGAATATCGTACCTCTAAAAGAATTCGAAAACCTTGGATAACGACTCAATTCTTAACCAAAATTACCATGAAGAATCAACTGTTTCGCAAATTCTTAGCCACCCGTGAAGTCAGCGACTTGCGCGAGTTGAAAAAATACCGCAACAATCTTAATAAAGCTCTGAAGGTTGCTAAAGTAAGTTACCTTGAAAATGCATTTCAAAGTACCGCCAGTGACGTTAAAGTTACGTGGAACAAACTAAACAGTCTCTTAAATCGGTCAGCATCTTCAAGTTGTGTAGACGATCTTGTCATAAATGGTCGAACAATATCCGGTTCTGACTTAGCGAATGTATTCAATGAATACTTTACTAATTTGCCGACACCGACGTTGACCGGTGCTGCAAGTTCTTTTATAAAACCTAACCACACAAACAGTATGTATCTCCATCCAGTAACTGAGAACGAAGTAATCACCGCGTTTATGTCCCTCAAAAACAGTTGCAGCTGTGATGCATATAACATGCAAATCAAGCCTATCAAATTTGTACTAGACATCATAGCCCCCATTCTTACTGATATATTTAATATGTGCTTCAGAGATGGTGTCTTTCCTGCATCAATGTAGTTAGCGAAAGTAACTGTCATCCATAAAAAAGGTCAAAAAAATAATCTCAATAACTACCGTCCTATTTCTATCTTGCCAGTCTTCTCGAAAGGACTTGAAAAATTAATTCACAAACGGCTTACATCATACTGTGAAAAGATGAATATACTAAGCGACGATCAGTACGGTTTTCGCAAGTACCGATCAACTCAGTTAGCTCTTCTTAAGCAGAAAGAATATATAATTAAAAATCTGGAGGCTAAGAAATTTGTACTAAGCATATTCATTGATTTCACTAAAGCATTTGACTACATGAATCGCAATCTTCTTACTGACAAATTCCAATATTATGGTATATATGGCCCACCTTTAGACTTACTGAAGTCTTATTTGAGTAGTCGCTCCCAGTACGTAAGCATAAACGATCACCCATCATGTCCGTTGCCAGTTAACTCTGGAGTTCCTCAAGGCAGTATATTGGGTCCACTTTTATTTAACATATATCCTAATGACATTTCAGCAATTGATGCACGAGCAGAATTTGTAATATATGCAGACGACACCACCATATTACTCTCATCAGACACGTGCACAGAACTTCTTGATACCGGTAACTGAATTCTACATAAAGTTAGTATCTGGGCAAGGGCAAATGGTCTAGTAATTAATGAAACAAAAACTAAAGCCATCATTTATCGCGCAAAGTCTCGATCTGTTCCGCAAAACACAACACTTACCCTCAATAATTGCACAGTAGAGATAGTACCTAGTTTTAAAATGCTAGGCGTATTATTTACAGAAACCTTGTCTTGGGACGCCCATGTGGACCACATAGCTTCCAAGTTAGGAAACATGGTAGGTATTTTTCATCGCCATAGAGACTACCTTCCTCAGAAAATAGCATTAATCCTATACAATTCTCTGTTCATGTCGCACATAAATTATTGCATTCTTGTATGGGGTACTACCACACTAAGCAACAAGTTAAAACTGTCCCGGCTCCGAAATAAGGCAATCCGTGTTATGACCCGGTCTGCCTATGATCATCCGATTGCACCCTTGCTCCATAACCTGAATTTGCTAAGCGTTAATGATATACATAGATACCAGCTTTGTAAATGTTTGATTCGTGGCAAACTACAGCACAATAATTATCTTATTAACCTTGGTGAGTTGGTAATCAAAGAGCCATCGGGTTATAATACGCGAAATCCCTTATACTGGAAAGTAGAGCATTATCGAACTAATTATGCAACACACTCTCTAAAATATCAGATACCAACTCTTCTCAACAATTTTCTTCCAGAAAATATAGACATTCTTAACATTCACCTCAAACATTTAAAACAGCTTTTTTTTCCTTCATGATAATTCACGACACTATTTTTGTAATGTCCTTATTAGTTTTATATCTTAAGCAATGTGCCGCTGTACCATACTTTTTGTGTCCTTATCGCTATATTTAATGCTCAGCGAGTAAGAACCTAACCGTTTTTTCCTTTGCTTTCCTATGTCAAATGATGTGCTAGACATTTTTATGTGCCTTCATTGCTTCACGTCATAATATGCTGTGCTACTCATGCTCCTTCCGTACCCATAATTTCTTCATTGTGTACATTGTCGACTTGGCCTACCACTGCATTTTGTGTTTGCTCCTAACCGAAATTTGTTTTTCTTTGGCGCAGATACTTGAATCTATTGTACATTTGTAACTATTGTCTTCATTATTCTTTGTTACTAGTTTCTGATCGGTGTTCGGTCTGTGTTCACTACTGTTTTGCCTTTGAGGGGATAAGGCCTTAGTCAAGCTGCGTACGCAGCTTTTTGCCTTATCTCCTCCATTATATGTAATGAAAGACCAATAAATTATATTATTATTAAATTACATGGCATAAAAGAACCACATAACATACGACATGAAGGATGCAAAATTCACCTGAAACAAAGCAATCGCTGCTAGGTGCAGCACACTCTCTGAAAACGCTGCAAGTCCCTTCGCACACAACTGTGTGTATATATAACGTGTCAGTTAAAAGATTCCTTAAAAAAAGAGTTGTAGCTATCGCAGTTAAGCAATTTCATTACACCTTTATCACCAGCCCTCTCAAAGAAGGCTTCGTTCACAAGGCGGGCCAATAAGCATCTGCAAGCAATATTTCGATAGTGCAAGAGGCTAGGGGAAAGCTTGTACGCATTTATCACTGGTGGGTAGCTGGGAGCACTAGGAATTATGCCCCACACCTCCCATTTGAGGAAAATGCTCATACCACTGAGCCACTACAGGCGTCAGCACACTGCGGGTCTCAGCTGTGAGCGAACACACCAGCACTTGTCCCGTCCTCTCCTTTTTGGCCTCGTGCCATTGCACTGGTTCACCAAGAAATAACACTTGCGTAAAAATAGTGCACTACAATTTGTGCTGTGCTGAAACAGGTGTCGCAGTACTGTAGGGACTTGAAGGATACAGTAACTCGTCGGAAGTCGATTTGGAATGCATCATTTCCAGGCACTACACATATGGTAGCGTGGTATAAAACTGCAAGAAGCTAATGACACCATTCATCCCAAGTACGGTAATAATTTGTAATTTCCTCCTGATCTAATGAAAAGGGTTCACCTTAAGCTAAGGACAACACAGCAAGCCATGTAAAGAAAAATGATAGGTGTAACGTTAAGACACCGGGAGTGGGCAGAGTGGGTAAGGGAACAAACGCGTGTTAATGACATCCTAGTCGAAATCAAGAGGAATAAATGAGCTTGGGCAGGGCATGTAATGCGAACGCAAGATAACCTCTGCTCGTTAAGGGTGAAGCAGTGGATTCCAAGAGAAGGCAAGCGTAGCGGGGGTTGCAGAAGGTTAGATGGGTGGATGATATTAAGAAGTTTGCAGGAATACGGTGGGCGCAGCTCGCAAAGGACAGAAATAATTGTAGAGACATACGAGAGGTCTTTGCCCTGCAATGGGTGTAGTCAGGCTAATGATGATGTTCCCGGATCTAACGTGGAAATTTCTTATATTTCTGCGTCCATGTCCGCGTTCAATCTAAACTGCTGCTGTCAAACCCAAGAAACGCCGGACTTCATTTTATCTCCATTAACAACTACAACTCCGCTTACTCTAAAATCACATCAGGGTTACCACAGGGGATCGTTCTTGGTCCACTCCTCTATTTAATATATGCTAATGATTCACCTATCTCCGTGTCTTCTCCAGTTATGCTGTTTGCTCATGACTACATGATATGCCGTAATATTGTTTCTAACACTGACCAACAGTGTAAACTGACCTTGATGTAGTAACAGCATGGTGCACATCTTGGCTTACGCCACTCAATTCTTCTAAAACTAAACTTATGTCTTTCACTTGCAATTTTCGCATTCCCATAACCTATTACTTAAATAACGATTCGGTCGAACTTGCAACTATTTACAAGTATACCTCAGAGGTCGCCTGCATTCAGACTTAACATGGCTTAACCACATTAATATAACTTTACCAACCACCGTTCTCTTCCTCGGCCTGATAAAGCAAAACCTCTGACTGGCTCCCCCGCACCTGAAGAAACTTAACTTCATAGCACTCATTTGTCAGAAGATTGAATACGCACTAGCCATTTGGGATCCTGACCAAGCCTATCTCGTAGCTAACATTTAGTCCTTGCAGAACCAGGCGGCACGTTTTGTTTTCAGAATACTCATATGCTACCAGCGTCACTGCCTTAAAAAATCGCGCCGAATTAGAAGGCTTATCTCACTGCCGTAAACTATCACTACTAACGCTTTTCTATTAACTGCATCACCATCCATCTCTTCACCACGATTTATTCCAATCACCATCAGCCGCCTTTCCGCGACTCAACCAGCCCCACACAGAGTTAAACACACCGCGTGTCGTTCATCTGCATTTGCGAAGTCATTCATACCACACACTATCATAGATAGGAATGATATACCAGCGCATATAGCCATTGAATCTAACGCATTCGCATTTTTTGATCTCATCTGCAGAGACGTTGGCATTTGAAATGCTTCCAGTTTCCATGTTTTCCATTTACTGAACTTTTTCGATTACTTCCGTTCTTTTCGTGCCTACTACGTAAATTGTAGTATTTGTCATGTCCATTACGCCTTATTATTTTTTAAACCTATACTTTGTATTATATTCTTTCTAATCGCCTGTTTATTTACTCTCTGGCGCTTAGTTATTTTTCCATGTTAAACCTTACCTGTTTATTGTCCTTTGCGTGTTAATGATGTTCCTTATACATGTTTTTACACTGAACCCCCACCCCCCTATGTATTGTCCTCGAAGGAGTACCTTTAGGTGTGCTACTCTCAAATGAGCACCTTTAGCTTTACCCCTCATATAAGGTCCTCACCCAAAGGCTCTTGAGGTATCTGTAATATGTAAATAAATAAATAAATAAATAAATAAATAAATAAATAAATAAACAGCAGTGTCATTTTTGCTTTTACGGCTAATTTCCTCATCCAGCCAATTTCTTTAAAAAACAGTTGTTGTTCTTGTTCTGGATACGCACACGTTGATGCTTTTTTAGTGTTACACCGTTTTCTTTATGTTTGCAAAAGCTGCCGCTATGCCTTCTGTGCTTATATCGTTTTTTTATTCTGTCCTATTTGCTGTTAATTCATTTTACTGCTTTTATGTAACCTTTCTTTGTTTTTTGTGACCCTCATTTATTTTGATTTATATATGTATATACTGCCGTAATTTACTTTTACTGTCGTATGTAACCCACTACTGTCTGTAATGCCCTCGGGATAAGGGTAAAGAAATAAATAAAAGTAAAAATTACACAAGGCAAACAAACACACACACACACACAAACACACAAACACACACACACACACACACACACACACACACACACACACACACACACACACACACACACACACACACACACTGTTTATGTACATGCCTCCAACAGAGCTGCACACAGTTGTGTGCAAAGCGTCACGGTAGTTGCAAGATGACAAAGTGCTTCATGTAACTGCCAACCTTTGACCTGGAAGCAGGTGAAGCTCCGAGAACCACCAGATTTGCTCTACTGAATTTCAAATTGGCGATCAGTAGATAACAGTCTCATTGCACATGTTAGCATCAGGCTGAGGTAGATGTAGCTTCTTTTCTTGAACAGGTACACAATAAGGGATTGCCCTAGTCATGCAGCATTATTGTTCAAGACAGTGCACCCATGCACTCATGGCTGACAAAGCCAGCTTAAAATGCTCATTTCTTTCTATGAGTGTTCACTGTTGTAGTTAGCACATGCTGTGTACTGTGCCCTACATTCTAGCACCTTGGATATTTTGGCTTTGCAGGCAAACGTAGCCAGGGAGTATGCCTAAAATAAAGCGAGAAAAAAATTTTTAATTTGGTTTTTCAGAGAAGTGTGCACTGTCTTCAGTAGGCATCAAAACCATGCCGAGACGGAAGGGGATGGAAGGAGGAGTAAAATATGAGAAAGTGGTGGCGTAGTGGAAAGCCCAAAAAACTTAGGCCACCTGGGGTCTATGTGCATGGAGGTTCCAAAGCAAACGAATACCTTTTCTGTTTCATCTCTATCAAAACGGCACTGGCTGCTGATCCGACATTGAATCCAGGATCAAGTGAGGGGCAGCATGGGAATAGCAGAGATCATCCTAGCAGCTGAATATTGTTTACTGCAGTCCCCGTGGCACCGCTGAAGACATCACTGCTTTCTCGTTTGAAACCTAATCTTCAAAGCTGCCTAAAGTGTTATAGTCACTTTTTAATTGTTACCTTCAATTTCCCTGTGGCTCGGTTTCCAAACCAACTTCAGATGTCTGTCGAGCATACACTTCCATCATATCTTGAAACTTGTACCAAAACAAAAACAAAGCACCAGAGAAAATTTTTAGCTATAAATACCAGGGATTAATTCGCAAAAAGTGCGCATTGCCCAGCACTCTTCAATGTGCCACTTAGCAAACAGGCTACATATGTGTTTCATAACATTAGTTTGTGCACAGCTGTGACAATGCATAAATTGCAGTGCTAAAAGAGCCGCTCGCTTTCAGTCACTACAATTTCTCAAACGGACACAACATTGAGAAATAACTTATTTTTTCAAACCTGCACCTAGCATCTAAAATAAATCTGCGCATCCGCAGCACCGCCGCTATATAGAAAAAGCCGCAGTTTCGCTATGTATGAAACGGTATGTAGTGTGCCCAGTGCACAATCCAGATGCTGCGAACACTTGTAAATTGAATGTCAGAACCTGAGAGGATCTGATCATATAATCAGACTAGCCTTTAACTCTGAATGCTTCCATGTGACCAAAGATAGTTCCTTAGCACAGATAAGCAAAGCTGCTATCACCGACCAGTTAGCAGAGCAAAATGCATTTCAAGACAGCTACCCATAAAAATACTCGAAGAGGATATGATAAATTTCCTACGGAGCTGCAGGAAACCCTGCTATATGTGCAATACAATTTATACACTTTTGAAGTTTGCATGTTGAGGAATGCATAACCCTCTACCGGACATTTTTATTTTCGAAAATGGTACCAAAATGATCACTTAGTACCCCTGCAGCAATCTGTTGACAAAGCAATGAATCATTTCTATGAGCTCTGCTCGCCTTAAACCATTTGTTGATTTGCAGACAGATTGCAGCACGGGTGCTTAATGATAATTTCGGAAACAGAAAAAACGTGTATGCGAGGGCGCTAAAGCTAAGATCTCAGAGTACAGATCTAACTAATACCTGTTTAATGAACAGCATCATTTAGTGTGCAATTTAATTTGTATGCACTGCTTGTTTTCTTTGCGGTTGCTCACTTGAATGAATGTACTACTTGTTTAATAGTGAAACAAGCACTGGTCAACATATATAACGCAATTCTTTAAGGATAACAGCAACAAAGACACAAGGAGAGCAGCAGGAAAGAGGCAATTAACAGGCTGATTTCAATGCATTGCTTTAATAAACACCCCACAATGCTTGTCCATACGCTCACAGGCCAAGCAAATAAGGTGCAGCAAAAAGAAATGATCAAATGTTGCCTTCTTGGGCAATAAAAATAACACCTGGGCCAAATATGTATCACCTCTCGTTACGATATAATCACCACTACAACTATTGTCGCCATAACTACTTCCGCTGCAGGAATAAGGCCTCGACCATTAGTCCCGAGTTCACCCTGTCCTGCAGAATATACTACACAATATTACAAACTTCAGCAACTGGACTGGTCCAAAAATACAGGAGAAAAGCTGCAGGCTAACATACCGGGCCAGTCCGGTCAAGACTGTAGGCGTGCTCTGCTGTTAGAAAAGAAATAAGGTTCTCCACCAGGACGATGAGATTAGGCCAGACAGAAACCAAGATTAAAAGGAAGTGTCTAGCATGCTAGATAGGCATCAATTTCATCACTCAGAACGAAGTGGCTTATCAGTTTGTTTAATTGGTTCTTGATGCCTTCTTGTTGCACCTTTTTTTGCCAAGCATGAGACCATGCGTGAATGTGAGGACAGGCAGGCGCAGACTCAACATTCTGAATGAAGAAGAAATTCACCAAAGTGAGCACCTCTCCCACTTCTTTCCATTACTCTCTGTATGCCTTTCGCAATGCTTTTTCGTGGGTCATTATCAAACCTCGCAGCTTGCCACCTCAGCAACACTGAACAGAAAATTTTCATTGAAAGTCTGAAGGTAGGTGGCACTTCGCAGCTATTGAATGCAGACCAGAGGGTGCAATGTTTGATGCCCAATGCCCTTATACAACATAAAAATAAAAAAGTGATAGTCGATTAGCGTAGTTAGGCCCAAGGCGAATGAGGTGTGCCAGTAGTTCAGTTTTCACTTTGGTTCCGGTGTTCAGATCCATTGTTCGTGGATAGCAGTTGGACTGTTGTAATGTTCATATTTGTGGAACTGGCCATTGCAGTACCCGACACCTTGTATACAACACCTTGCATACAACGTACGATAATGGAAAATACCTGTAACTTGGCACATACTAATCAGCAAGCGTCCTGCAGTGAGGAGTGTGCCATCCACTGCAGCCAGACAAAATAAGTCCTTACTTCTTTAAAACAGCGCCAAGTGCCTTAAAGAAACCACGAAATGACATATACCAAGGTTACGAAAAGTTCACAAGCGATCAGTATTCCAGCACTGATCACCCACACCAGAAAAAAATTTAAGCTAGCTGGCTTTGTTAAGATTAAAAATGATTCCTCACATTGAACCCACACTTGCTGGCCAGCCGAAAAAAAGAAAACAGGTCTGCACTGCACCTTGCTACGTCCCCGATCCGGCCTACAGCACTTCAACACACCCAATAGCAAGGCTCGCCCAGATTTCCCACTATTTCACAGGGGAAGAGGCAGTTAAGAATGTGTGCCAAAGTGTTGCCCAAATCAATTCCGAGCAGTAATTTTTAAGAAATATTCGTAAATTATTGGGTCCACCGAGAGCTTTTAAACTTGACTGGAATACTCACAAAAAACCACCTATATAGGTTTGTTGCTTTAGAATATGCCCATGGTAATCAATGAAGGGACCTTTTTAATGATACTTGTAAATGATGAGATCAACGATAGAAGACACAGAAAGGTAATGAAAAAATCCATCATCGGAACGGAGGGTTGACTGCGCCAGAAACGGGCAAGTTTTCATTTGTTCTTGTGCCACCATTGCTGTACCAAACTGACAGCTTCTATTTGCGCTTTTATTTTCTTTTTATATTGTGTTCTTATCTCCATATTCGTCATATGTCCTGAAGTGGTGCAAGAACTTGCTATGAACCCTGGGACCCACCTTAAGAGCCACGATGAATTCTGTCTCCTTTTCTCGGGCGAGGTACACTCTGCCAAACTTGATTTTCCCCAGTGGCCGGCCAATCTCAAAATCTTTAAGGCACCACTCCTTGACAGACAAGAACCGAACAAGGGCTATGATGTGTAGTTCACCTTTCCGTCACGTGATGCGCAATAAAAACGGCAATATAGTTACTGATACGTTTGTTGTCATTCCATTTCTTGTGGTAGGCTGGCATAAGTGTTGTAGTGAATTAATCCTACTTATCAGAATTTATACTGCAGTGTTTTCATGCATCATGCGACGAAAGTGAATTGTATATTACTTAGCAGTCGGCGGCAAATACCAAGTGGTGAACCATATGCTCTTGGTGAAGGTGATGACGATTATGGATTTTTATGGCGCAAGGGCATCTGGGGCCCGAGAGCGCCATGGCACAGGGCTTTTTCTATTTCTCAAGGTTTGGTCAAAGACCCATTTCCCAAGCATTTCACCCTAAAGAATTCGAGCACCAGACCAGGGGAAGCTTGTAATTATTGTATCACCGGTAAGTACCCGGGGGCAGTGGGTATCGAACCCCGCACCTGCCACATGCGATGCGGATGCTCAACCACTTGGCCACCGCTGCTGTTTACGTATTCTTGGATACTTGCGCTCCTGCAGCCGCCGAAAAACCAAGTAACGACTTTGGCACCTACTGGTAAACACACACATGAACCTCTAGCGCATTTACAAGACAATTAAAAAGACACAAACAAAAACAGTGCAGAGGATCCATCGATACATTAAGTGCCATATATGTTGCTTGTATGGAATTGCAGTGGAAAGTGGTTATAGTAGCAGCTGCTTTGTTGCTTGACGGCCACGTGAGGCCCATGCAGCGTCCGCTAGGTCTCCTCGTACTGTCTGTTTTTCATGGATGCATTATTTTTTTCTGAAAATCTTTAACACAGCTTTCTCGAATGCATTGGAGCGTACAGAACAAATTTTGAGAAACTGTCGTAGGGACAGGAATTCCAAAAGTTAAACCAAGGTGTTTAAAAAAGCTCAAGGAATTGTACCAATGCAGATATTTCGGTTGTAAGGTAACAAATATTTCCACGGACCTCGAATATCATACCAGCTGAACGCTAATAAAGTCATCGCTGTATGCAAGATGACTTCCTTGTGGCGCCCATCGCCTTAAAATGTTGGCAGTGACAGGCCTGAGCGAGTATACACAATGAATGCATTACATACATGTCCTGTGCACAAACTTTACTGCAGTCACATGCTGTAGAGACGGTTGGTGCCACGACGAGGTACGCCAGTTTTATTTCACCATGAGCCAACTTATTTTTGAACTTTGGCTCCCCGCTGGCCAGCAACACCTTCTTTCGCCCTTCGGCAGCGCCACAAAGAAGCTGATTTCCTGCACTGTACCATCGCGTGAAAAACAAGAAACATACGAGTGGTCCGCACAGGTAAGTGCCACTGACCTGTCGCGAAGCCCGACGGTTTCATAGCGCAAGTCGCGTACCCCGTCTGCTGAAGCTGCGAGTAAGGAAAAAAACCCACAGTCAGCGAGTTTTGCCGGCACACACAGAAATAACGGCTACGGCCAAAATTTATACAGAGGCTGTGCTTGAAGAAGACGAATCTTAAAAGAGACAAAACTTTCGTAAGAAGCCACCCGCTATCGATCGGTGGCAGTAGAAATCATGCAAAGGTCACAAAGAAACGACCTCATCGACGCCACTCTGCGGTCTCTTCGCGCGCCTTCACCCGGAGGCTTTCGCTAAATTCTTATATTCGAAGGCACCGCATTATCAATCGATACCATCGCACACTTGCGCTGTCGTGAAGCAGCTCTGTCAACAACTTGCAGGGCTATGATGGAGCGACGAAGAACATTATGTACATTCGGCGGGCAAGTACGAAACAACATCGCGTGTCCACAACGAAGTACTCTCACTGCACTCAGCTCAATCTGGAGAATTCTGAATCTGGGACTGCCTAAACCGTGAACCGAAAGGAAGATTCGCCGAGCTCGAATCTAACAGGAGAGCTCGGTCAAACAGCAGTGGGTCGATGCACGAGAGAGAGACAAAAATGCAGATTGCGCATAGACACGTTCAATGAAAAGCGCGCCAGCCTCTTCTGGCTCGGAGTACTCACGACTCGTCTGGGTTCGGGAGGCTTGAGAGTTATTGGCCGGGAAAAAAACAAAATACGAAAAACTGTGAAGTCACATCTATGATTTGAATACTGCCCTATGGGTTCCGGGCGGAGAAAGGAGAAGTGTGGCAGAGTGCAGGGCGAGCCGGTGCGCGTGCACAATCGAACGTTGGAGCCTGGCTTCGAGGCAGTTGCTGTGGTTGGTTGAGTGGCGGGTCGTATTTTGGAGCTCGGCCTTTCCCCAAGGCCAGAGAGCCCGCACCGGCTGGGCATCCAGGTCTGGGGTCTGGCTTCCCGTACACGCTACCCACCACGGTACCCTGCCTGCTGTCTCCAGCCTCCCGCTAGCCAGGCGGCATACCGGTGAGCACCCGCCTGCTGACTCCGGCCTCCCGGTAGCCAGGCGGCCAACCGATGCGCTCATCCCTGCTTGTACCGGCCTCCTGATACTTCCCCGGTGACCGGGCTGCACCTCCGCCACCGTGTGCTTCTGGGCCGACTAAGACTGTCGCACCGGAACCCATTGTCAGACGCTGATGTTCACCTCGACATAGGTTGTGAGTACCCTGCAGTGTGTGTGTGTGCGTGTGTAAAAGCAGGAGACATTATACCTACGTCCTCGTCGCTCAAGAGGAAGTGCGTCGTTATGCGGGGTGTGGCCTGTACTAGTGGCTAGGCCTCCTGAACGGTCCTGAGCCCATTAATTACATCACATTTTGCGAGCCTGCCAGGATACGTCAGCGAGAGGGCCGATTAGCTGATCCGTATTCACGCTGAGAGCTAAGCTTGAGCGGCAATCGACCTCGAACGTCTAACTACGTTGGGTACGCAACTGGGCCTCTCGGATGCGGAACTGAGAGAGGGTAGAAAGTGAACGCTCAGCACAGAGGGAGGCACGGGCTGCGGAAAGAGAGGAAAGTCGGGAAGCCGCTGCGAGAGGGAAAGATTCTCGAATTCAAACTCAGACTCCAAGAAGGAATTAGGAGTAAGGAGACCGCTCTTGTGGAAACTCTCCCAGCGTAGAACCATGCCCTTTCTCTCAATCCGCAAAAGCTGTTATCGTTGTTTCATGAACGGTGCGACGACTTGCATGCACACTTACAGCGTTTGCATGCACACTTGCAAGGCACAGGGACACTATATCTCTTTGATGGTACCGTCACCCAATTAGCCGAGGCAAGAGTGCAAGCATACGCCCTACTTCTCAGGTGAGGTGACAGCACATTGCATGAAACGCCCCTTGTACGACGTCATTATCGGCAACATCCTAGGTGTCTGGGAACCGCCTGACCCCGACCCAGACTGGATGAACGCACGCGTTAGCGAGCATGACACGGCGCCAGTTCACCAGGGACACCTCCAACCTAGAAATTCGGAGCGTTGTGTTACCGTCGTTGCCAAGATACAAGAGGATAAGTTAACGCCGTTGCATATGCCACTAATTCAGTGCTGTGACGTCACAACAAACCAATTAGCTGAAGAGCGGTGGAAGGATGCAACACTCAAACGGCTCTTCTCTAACCTCAATAAAGAGTTTGTATACGGCAGCGGTCATAAATACTTCTTCCGTGAAGAAGGAAATATCCTCTGCCGAGATTACATCGTGTCGACCGGCAGGAACTTCAAACATATTGTAGTAGCCGTAGCGTTCAGACCTCAAATTCTACAGATGGCCCATGAAAGCATCATGGCTGGGCACCAGGGAATACGATGCACGACCGATCGCACACTAGAGGATTTTTATTGGCTTGACCTACACGGAGATGTCACGCGATTCCTTAAGTCGTGCTATCGATAAATGCCAAAGAACCACACCAAAGGGCAAGGTTGGCATTCTACCACTTGGCAACAGGCTGCTGATCAATACTCCTTCCGAACGGATTTCCGTCGACCTCATACGGCATTTCTCACCCAAGTCTGATAAAGGCAACCGATACGTGTTCACGCTGATGAACTTCGCGACACATTGTCCTGACGCCGTCGCAATTCCTGTCATTGACGCTGTGCACGATGCAGAAGCGCTAGTAGAAATGTTTTCTCGCCTCGGTATCCCCCCAAAAATTGTAGCTGACCAGAGAGCAACCTTTACCGATGACCTCATGAAGGATGTAAGCCGTCTCCTCTCCATCAAGGTCCTCAAGACGTCGCCTTACCACGCGCTGGTGAATGGCCAGGCGGAAATGTTTAATGGAACTCTTAAGACAATGCTTAAGAGCATGTGCCAAGAACAGCCTAGGTCTTGGAATAAGTATCTGGCCCCATTCCTCTTCGCTTACCGTGAAGTTTCACAGCGAAGTCTTGGGTTCTCTCCGTTCCAGTTGATTTATGGACGTCATGTACGAAGGCCACCGACAGTACGAAATGAGCTCTGAACAAATCAGAGCATTGATGGAGAAACTCGCTCAACGTACGCCTATCTTGTCGACCTCAGAAGCTGGTTGAAAAACACGTGGAAGCTTTCTCACGAGCAACTCGAGAAGGCACGCCAGAAACAGAAAACATACTATGACCATAAGAGTCACCCCACAAGGTTAGTCCCGGGCGACAAGGTGCTGATTTTGCTGCCCACAGATTCTAACAAGCTGCTCATGCAATGGAAAGGGCCATCCGATATCCTTGAACAAAAAACGACGTGTATTACCTTGTACAGCTAGCGCACAAGAGCGAAGTTTTTCACATATATATGCTTAAGATGAAGAGCGCAAGCCCCCGGTGACGCGGAAAGTATCGGCCGCCGCAGAGACCGACCAACTCCCATTGGACCTTGAAGCACTCAATGTGGAGTGCCCCGTAGAACTGCCTGCTCTGAATCTCCGTCAAACACAGTGCTCTGCGGACGTCCAATTCGTTTCAGGTCTTTCAGAGGCGCAGACTGAAGAAGTACGAAGTTTGTTCCGTGAATTCGAGTTTATTTTTGCAAGATTACACGTACACCATCGACTGCATAAAAGCAACCGATAACGTGGGTGCTGATTATCTTAGCCGTGTTTGATTGCCCCACAATAACTTAGCTTAGTCACCATGTCGGATCCGATAACATTATTGCTTCTTTGCCTCCTGCTTGTGCGTGTTGACAACTGTATTCCTCAGCACGCGGACTTGCATCTGTATGTACATATGAACGTATGTCTGTGAACAGACAGGAACTGTGAACATTCCTCGCGGGGGACATTTCCGTTCTGTCCCCCCCCCCCTCGTGGTTCCAGAACAACTGTAAACCACTGTCTTGAAACTGGGGGAGGTTGTGATGATGTGGATTGTGCTCTATGGGTTCCGGCAGGAGAAAGAAGTGTGGCCGCGTGCGGCGTGCCGGTGCGCGTGCGCAATCGATCCTTGGAGCCTGGCTTTGAGGCAATGGCTGTGGTTGGTTGAGCGGCGCGTCGTGTTTTGGAGCTCGGCGTTTCCCCAAGGCCAGCTAGCCTGCACCGGCCGGGCATGGAGGTCCGGGGTCTGGCTGCCTGCGCACGCTACCCCCCACGGTACCCTACATGCTGTATCCACCCTCCGGCTAGCCAGTCGGCCTACCAGTGAGCACCCGCCTGCTGACTCCGGCCTCCCGGTAGCCAGGCGCACTACCGACGCGCTCCTGCCTGCTGGTACCGGCCTGCTGATACTTCGCCGGTGACCGGGCTGCACCTGCGCCGCCGTGTGCGTCGGCGCCGACAAGGACTGTCGCACCGGAACCCAAAGTCTGATGCTGATGTTCACCTTGACATAGGTTGTGCGTGCCCCGCAGTGTTTGTGTGTGTGTGTTAGTGTGTATGCAGGTGATTGTATACCTTCCTCCTCGTCGCTCAAGAGAAACAGCGTCGTTATTGAGGTATTCACACGGGCGATGTAATTCTTCCCTAAGTGACGGCGGCTGCTCACACGTCATGCCTTCGAGAGAGCTCGCGGCGACGCACCATCATATTTTGCTCCCGCGGCCGCCGCCGACCAAGGAAGGGACCGTTCATTCAGCCTGCGCATTCACTCCCCGTCTCCCCGGGAGATGTGGCATGCCTGGGGTGCAGCCCGCTAGCGTCTTTCTTCATTTGGCTGTTCCCCATCGGGTTTCTTTTCTCTCATCTCCCCTCATATCGCGCATCTATTCTGTTTTCCCCTTCGTCTTCTCTTTTTTTCGCCAAACCCCGCAAGGGAATTGATTTGACCCCTTGGTTCCTTTTTGACAGCTGCCCCTCTGCCTCCGCAGCACGGACGTTTCGCTCGTCCTTCTCGGCGTCTCGCTGCTAACCCAGGCTGAATCCGAGAGCAGGGACGGACTTCGGCGGATCGGCGACGTCGCTCACTCCTCTCCGCATCCATCCTCGCCGATGTCCCCAGTTTGATTACCGCTTTATACGGCGGTCTGTAACATCGTTATGTGAGTATTGTTCAGAGGACTTGACGCGTATTGCTTTTTCTTGCGCGTCTCACCATTCCCAAATGGAATGTTTTTTTTCGGGAGCACTGCCCTGAACTGCGTTAGAATGACATATAATCGGCAGAAAGAAAATTTTGTTTGCAGTTGCATGACACCATGTATATGCCAAGTTATCAACAATCTTCAGTGGTCCATGGGCTTGTTCGCCCGTCATGTTCATATTCAGGACTCTCCTGCCCCAGTTTTTGTGCGTAGTGTTTGTGCGCAGATAGTGTGTGCACTAGCGTTCAGTCATGGGTAGAGTGCCATATAAGCTGGCTGCGCAGGCTTTGTCTTCTTGGACATTTTTGAGTCATTACTGAAATAACAGTGCATAAGAGGAAAAACAAAGAAAACTGCAAGGCAGCGCTTGTCTTGGGGGGGGGGGGGGGGTGGATTTATGCCCTCTTGGAGTAACGCACCAATCGCTCTTGAATTTTTTCGTCAAAACAATGGGGTCCAGCATGATTATCGTGTGGAAAGTTTCTGTATTTATGGGTAGGGCCGTCTGCCCCCTCCTCCCACCTCTCTATCAATAAACCCCTAGCTTGTCTTGCTGTTTTTTTCTACTGTTTGCCTCATACTTCACACTGTAAATTGAGAATATATCACCAACTTGCCTGGAAGTCATTCCTGTTCATGATTGAACTACATATATATAGTGCAAGCAATGCGCTATCTCTTCTTGGAGCAAAAATGTACACCTATCCAATAAGTACATACAAGTGTAAACAGAAGAAGTAAACAGATTCAGTAGCCTTGTACTCCTGTTTACGCGTGCCCTAATAGAAATTCGAGGCTTGGCATGTGCATGATAATAGTGGTCGATCCTGTAGTTTCTCGTGAAGACACAATAGTTCATGATTTCTGCTGGGACGGGCACCATTCACAAACAAAATATTATGCTTTGTTTACTTGTGCTTGCATCTATACATGTGATGGTTGATGTTTAATCAGAACAGTGCAGTGTAGTGCTGTCATTCAAATTGTGGGGTAGTGGCATGTGTTTCTTGATTGGTGTAATGCTCAGAATCTGGCATTGCTGCAGTATAACTTTCAGCCATGTGTGTTCTTTTTCTTTATTGCAGGTCTGTCAAGGAGTGGTGCCTTAAAGATTTTCAGATTGGCCGGCCACTGGGCAAAGGAAAGTTTGGCAGAGTGTACCTCGCCCGAGAAAAGGAGACAAAATTCATTGTGGCTCTTAAGGTGGGTCCCAGGGTTTCTAGCAAGTTCTTGCACCACTTCAAAACATATGACGAATATGGACATAAGAACACAATATGAAAAGAAAATTGAAGCGCAAATAGAAGCTGTCAGTTTGGTACAGCAATGTTGGCACAAGAACAAATGAAAACTTGCCCGCTTCTGGCGCAGTCAACCCTCCGTTCCGATGATGGCTTTTTTCACTACCTTCCTGTGGCTTCTTTCGTTGCGCTCATCATTTACTGGTATCATTCAAAAGTTCCCTTCAATGATTACCATGGGCATATTCTAAAGCAACAAACAAGGTGGTTTTTGTGACGATTCCAGTCAAGTTTAAAAGCTCTCGGTGGACGCTATAATTTACAAATATTTCTTAAAAAGTACTGCTCGGATTTGATCTGGACAACACCTTGGCACACATTCTTGACTGCCTCTTCCCCTGTGAAATAGTAGGAAATCTGGGCGAGCCTTGCTATTGGGTGTGCTGAAGGGCTGTAGGCAGGATCAGGGACGTAGCAAGGTGCAGTGCAGACCTTTTTCTTTTTTTGGCAGGCCAGGCAGTGTGGGTTCAATGTGAGGAATCATTTTTAATCTTAACAAAGCTAGCTAGCTTAATTTTTTTTCTGGTGTGGGTGATCAGTGCTGGAATACTGATCGCTTGTGAACTTTTCGTAACCTTGGTATATGTCATTTCGTGGTTTCTTTAAGGCACTTGGCGCTGTTTTAAAGAAGTAAGGACTCATTTTGTCTGGCTGCAGTGGATGGCACACTCCTCACTGCAGGACGCTTGCTGATTAGTATGTGCCAAGTTACAGGTATTTTCCATTCTCGTACGTTGTATGCAAGGTGTTGTATACAAGGTGTCGGGTACCGCAATGGCCAGTTCCACATATGTGGACATTACTACAGTCCAACTGAACCAAAGCGAAAACTAGACTGCTGGCACACCTCATTCGCCTCTGGCCTAACTACGTTATTCGACGATCAGTTTTTTATTCGGATGTTGTACAAGGACATTGGGTATCAAATATTGACCCTCTGGTGTGCATTCACTATCTGCGAAGTTCCACCTACCTTCAGACTTTCAATGGAAATTTTCTGTTCAGTGTTGCTGAGGTGGCAAGCTGCAAGGTTTGATAATGACCCATGGAAAAGCGTTGCGAAAGGCATACAGAGAATAATGGAAAAAAGTGGGACAGGTGCTCACTTTGGTGAATTTCTTTATTCGCAATGTTGAGTCTGTGCCTGCCTGTCCTCACATTCACGCATGGTCTCATGCTTGGCAAAAAGGTGCACCAAGAAGGCATCAAGAACCAATTAAACAAACTGATAAGCCACTTCGTTCTGAGGGATGAAATTGATACCTATCTAGCATGCTAGACACTTCCTTTTAATCTTGGTTTCTGTCTGGCCTAATCTCATCGTCCTGGTGGAGAACCTTATTTCTTTTCTAACAGCAGAGCACGCCTACAGTCTTGACCGGACTGGCCCGGTATGTTAACCTGCAGCTTTTCTCCTGTATTTTGGGACCAGTCCAGTTGCTGAAGTTTGTAATATTGTGTAGTATATTCTACAGGACAGGGTGAACTCGGGACTAATGGTCGAGGCCTTATTCCTGCAGCGGAAGTAGTTATGGCGACAATAGTTGTAGTGGTGATTATATCGTAACGAGAGGTGATACATATTTGACCCAGGTGTTATTTTTATTGCCCAAGAAGGCAACATTTGATCATTTCTTTTTGCTGCACCTTATTTGCTTGGCCTGTGAGCGTATGGAGAAGCATTGTGGGGTGTTTATTAAAGCAATGCATTGAAATGTCCGGTTTTTAATCAGCCTGTTAATTGCCTCTTTCCTGCTGCTCTCCTTGTGTCTTTGTTGCTGTTATCCTTAAAGAATTGCGTTATATATGTTGACCAGTGCTTGTTTCACTATTAAACAAGTTGTACATTCATTCAAGAGAGCAACAGCAAAGAAAACCAGAAGCGCATACAAAAATAAATTGCACACTAAATGATGCTGTTCATTACACAGGTATTAGTTAGATCTGTACTCTGAGACCTGCGCTTTTAGCGCCCTAGCATACACGTTTTTTCAGTTTCCGAAATGATCATTAAGCATCCGTGCTGCAATCTGTCTGCAAACCAACAAATGGTTTAAGGCGAGCAGAGCTCATCCAAATGATTCATTGCTTTGTCAAGATTGCTGCAGGGGTAATAAATGATCATTTTGGTACCATTTTCGAAAAAAATTTCCGGTAGAGAGTCATGCATTGATCAACATGCAAGCTTCAAACGTGTATAAGTTGTATGGCACATATAGCAGGGTTTCCTGCAGCTCCGTAGGAAATTTATCATATCCTCTTCGAGTATTTCTATGGGCAGCTGTCTTGAAATGCATTTTGCTCAAACTGGTAGGTGCTAGCAGCCTTTCTTATCTGTGCTAAGGAACTATCTTTGGTCACATGGAAGCATTCAGAGTTAAAGGCTGTTCTGATTATATGATCAGAGCCTCTCAGGTTCTGACATTCAATTTACAAGTCTTCGCAGCATCTGAATTGTGTACTCGGCACACTACATACCGTTTCATACATAGCGAAACTGTGGCTTTTTATATATAGAGACGGTGCCGCGGAGGCACAGATTTTTTTAGATGCTACGTGAAGGTTTGAATAAATAATTTATTTCTGAATGTTGTGTCCCTTTGAGAAATTGTAATGACCGAAAGCAAGCGGCACTTATAGGACTGCAATTTATGCATAGTCACAGCTGTGTACAAACTAATGTAATGAAACACATATGTAGCCTGTTTGTCAAGTGGCACATTGAAGAGTTCTGGGCAATGCGCACTTTTTTGCGAATTAATCCCTGGTATTTAGAGCTAAAAATTTTCTCTGGTGCTTTGTTTTTGTTATGGTAGAAGTTTCATGGTATGATGAAAGTGTATAATCGACAGACATCTGAAATTGGTTTGGAAACCAATTTCAGATGTCTGTCTGTCGAGCATACACTTCCAGAATTAATCCCTGGTATTTAGAGTTAAAGATTTTCTCCGGTGCTTTGATTTCGTTTTTTGGCACAAGTTTCATGGTATGATGGAAGTGCATGCCCGACCGACATCTGAAATTGGTTTGGAAACCAAGCCACATGAAAAATGAAGGTAACGATCAGTATGATGGAAGTGCATGCTGGACAGACATCAGAAATTGGTTCGGAAACCAAGCCACATTGAAATTGAAGGTAACGATTAAAAAGTGACTATAACACTTTCGGCAGCGTTGAAGATGGGGTTTCAATAGAGAAAGCAGTCATGTCTTCAGTGGTGCCATGGGGACTACAGTAAACAATATTCAATGGCTAGGATGATCTCTGCTATTCCCATGCTGATATTGAATGTTGAGAAAAGTCCTGCAGCGTAACACTCCATTGCCCCTCACTTGATCGTGGATTGCATCCCGACTCAGCAGCCAGTCCCGTTTTAATAGAGATGAAACAGAAAAGGTATTCGTTAGCTTTGGAACCTCCATGCACATTAGATCCCCAGGTGGACTAAGTTTTTTGGGCTTTCCACTACGCCACCACTTTCTCATATTTTACTCCTCCTTCCATCCCCTTCCGTCTTGGCATGGTTTTGATGCCTACTGAAGACAGTGCACACTTCTCTGAAAAACCAAATTAAAAAATTTTTTCTCGCTTTATTTTAGGCATACTCCCTGGCTACGTTTGCCTGCAAAGCCAAAATATCCAAGGTGCTAGAATGTAGGGCACAGTACACAGCATGTGCTAACTACAACAGTGAACACTCAAAGAAAGAAATGAGCATTTTAAGCTGGCTGCGTCAGCCATGAGTGCATGGGTGCACTGTCTTGAACAATAATGCTGCATGACTAGGGCAATCCCTTATTGTGTACCTGTTCAAGAAAAGAAGCCACATCTACCTCAGCCTGATGCTAACATATGCAATGCGAGTGTTATCTACTGATCGCCAATTTGAAATTCAGTAGAGCAAATCTGGTGGTTCTCGGAGCTTCACCTGCTTCCAGGTCAAAAGTTGGCAATTTCGATGTCCCTACCTTACATGCAGCATATTGTGATTTTGCAACTACCGTGACGCTTTGTACACAACTGTGTGCAGCTGTGTTGGAGGCATGTACGTAAACAGTTTGCTTTTTTTGGGTCCGCTTAGATAATGACTGGGAGGTTTCATTTGCATTAGAAGTGGCCAGTGACACCTAAAATGTTTGAGCAAGAGCTATCTTTATTAGGTTTAGTTTAAGCTTCACTTTCCTGTTCGCTATTCTTTTGCAAGAGCTTCTGCTTGAATCCTTCTGAGGTCCCAGTAGTCCCTGTTCTACCATTTACATGACCTCTCCGCATTTTTTATTGCTGCTTGTAGAGTCTGAGATAGAGTTGTAGGCCAGCTTTTGCTCAGCAAATGAACGTGTCCATTGTGGCATTCCCGAGGTTGATTTGTGTCAACTCAGTTAAGTTTCTGAACTGGCTACTATGGTGCTACTTCCTATCTAGACCGGACAAACTGCTGACACATGTGTATCTGTTTCATTCTTATGCAATTACAAGCTGTTGTAGTAGTTGCCACTTGTCCTGTGCCATCCAATACGCCAGACGGCCTTAGCGGGTCATGTCACGACGGGCCAAATTTTTAACCAGAAGTGAAGTGAGCAGGCTTGCTACTTAGGTCTAGCAATTCATGCCATTGTGCGCTCGGAGGCAATGGGCAAATCCCAGACTTCCGTTTTCAACAAAGAAGGGGCAGTGATAGCAGTGTGTTCTTGTGCTAGTAAAAAACACTCTCAAAAGCATGCCTTTTCCAGTTTCCACCTACATCTCCTGACAAGTAGCAGGTTCTCAAGAGCACCCTCTCTGGCATGCATGTTTGTTACGGCTCTGGTCTACCGGATGACTGCTTTATCGAGCATGAGAATGTGTGTGTTTTCGTGTCACTACAATGGAGCATTCGCTACCAATGCAATTGCAAGTAAGAGCTGCTGGTAGCTTGCTGAGATCTCAAACTCTTGGTTACGACTTGCTTTGAAAACACATAAAGCCCACAAAGAGGCCCCGTAAAAGAATTGCGAAAAACGTCCACGCAGGTGATGTTTAAGTCGCAGCTCCAGAAGAACAACGTGGAGCACCAGCTGCGGAGGGAGATCGAGATTCAGTCTCACCTGAGGTGAGGCTGCTTTTTCATATTGCACTGCATGGCACATGACGCATGAAAGTTGTTGCACCACTTGCTGCATTCAGAACAATAACTGATGCTGAACACAAGGAAGACAGCCGACACAGCCATCAACGGCTTGGAATGGCGGGAGTCGGGACTAATCATTTTCGAAGGAATGGAGAAGATGAATTGATATTGAACCATTAGATGGGTATAACGAGCTGGTGTTAAGTGACTTTATTGCTACAGAGTCTTTTTTTCCCTTCACTGCTGTCTAGAATAAATCATGATTTTTAGAACGGTAGCTCGAAACTGCAGAACATTCCGCTTCTAGTAGTATGTGCAACGTATTCAATGTTTGTGAAAGCTTTCAATGTAAAGCAAGGTGAAAAATAGTGTGTCATTAGCTTATTCCTTAAGGGCATTCTTGAGTGAGATGTAGTTCTAGGTCTTCCTTCAGAAGCCGCCGCAGTGGCCCAGTGGTTATGGTGCTCTGCTGCTGGCGTGAAATGCGCGGGTTCAATCCCGGCCATGGAGGTCAGCTTTCAATAAAGGCGAAATGCTAGAGGCCATGTGTACTGTGCGATGTCCGTGTATGATAAAGAACCCCAGGTTGTCGAAACTACTGGAACCCTTCACCACAGCGTCCCTTTTTGCCTGAGTTTCCTTAGGACATTAAACCCCATGAATCCAGAGTCTTCCTTTCGAAGCCACACCACAATTGTTTCCTGAGCAATTTTGGCATTGACTCCTTCGCACACGTGGGCATACATGCTTGCTGCTTTTGTGATCAAAGAAGCGTTTGAATTTGGGGTCATGAGTTCTTTTGCGAGTGCTTTAAGTGGTATGGGCACCACGCTCTAAACAGAAAGGAGTAAAAATGGGGTGTGCTCGAGGACAGATTACTTCCTTTTTTACTCCCATGTAGGGGTATTCGTGTTCAGGGTGCACATACATACATACATACATACATACATACATACATACATACATACATACATACATACATACATACATACATACATACATACATACATACATACATACATACATACATACATACATACATACATACATACATACATACATACATACATACATACATACATATACATACAAGTTTTATTCTCCACAAAGAAGTGGACGGAGGTGGAGGGAAAAGCTGTACATTTGCGGCTTGAAAAATCCTCCGCCCCCTTACAGTGTATACACCAGCAGAGTGGGGCAGTAGACAGTCCCATTTTGTTGTTGCAAAGAGAAAAGAAAAACAGCCCTGTATCGCATCAGACAATAAAATAAGCCTAAATAAGAGTTTCAATAGAGCACTGGATTTGGACGCCTGGAGAAAAAAATTTTTTTCGAAAATGAAACAATGTAATGTAATTGAACATAAGGATATACCTTTGCATTCATTCGCAAAAAAGAGTATGATTAGCAAAATATTTTTATATATTTGGAAGAGACATATTGAGTAGATCTGCGCCTTCTTTTTCTGCAGCATTCAATAATCGCGGAAGATTATACCGGAGTGTTTGTTGTCCATAGGCAGTGCGACATTATGGAACTTTCCATCGTTCTGGAGTTCTGGTGCTGCAGGTGTGATAATTGGATCTTAATTCTGCCATTTCCGTAAAAACTGTACTCTCTCGTTGGACACTTAAACGATACTGCCTGTATAATTTGTATTCGTATATATTTCTTACTTTCAATAAATTAAGCGAAGCAAAGATATGTGAAGATGCTGTGTTTTGAATGTTTTCAATTATTCGTACTATTTTTTTCTATAGCCTTTCAAGCTTCAACACATTAGTTTTTGTTGATGTTCCCTAAACTAAATGAGAGTAGTTTAGTTGGGAGACAAAGAGAGCGTTGTAGACCATTAGTTTAACTTCTTTGGAACAGTATAGCGGTTGCGATTTAAAATTTCAGTTATGCAGCTCAGTTTGCTGATTAGACTGTTTACATGATCATTCCGTTGTAAAGTTGAAGTAAAATATACCCCTAACCCCTTAACAGTATCTACCACATCAATGGCAGCGGATCTAAACATTACGGTTCCTTGTAACGAAATATGTTTAATTTTTGGTCGAAAAACCAAAAACCAATTTGCGCAAAAAAATATTTGCTTTAGTAATTCCTCCAGCTTCAGAACGTGATGGCACCAAAGCACTCGTGTCATAGGCATATATAACGAACTTGGTATCTGAGCAGATATGTACAATATCAATAATGTACAAATTAAATAGGACAGGGCCTAAAATTCTACCCTGTGGGACTCCTGAAATTATTTTTTTTCTCTGAGAAATAAAACCATATATGTCGACATATTGAAATCTATATGATAGGTAAATTTTGAGGAGAGCCAAAACATGTCCCCGTATACCATAATGATGCAGTTTTTCAAAAAGGATAGTATGACTAATATAATTGAAACCTTGGCTAAAATCAACAAAAATACCCATAACAATACATTTCTACAAAATGCTTTAGAATATATTCCTTATGGTCCAACAGTGCCAGCTCTGTAGACATGTCCCTCCTAAAGCCATATTGCGAAGTAGTTATTATATTATGCTTGCTGGAGAAGCGCGATATTCGATCTAAGATTTTCTCGAGACTTCGAAAAGGCAGGAAGAATTGACATCGGTCTGTAGTTCGATACATCATTTTTATTTCCTTGCTTATATAAGGCTATCACACGGGCGACTTGCATTTTTGTAGGAAAAAAAGCTGTAGAAATGCAGAAATTAAAAATATGCGCTAAAATGGTGCTGATTATACGTATCACATACTTGACGGGTCTTATTTGTATACCGTCAGCATCAACACTATGAGAATTATTTAAACTAAAAAAAGAGAACACACTTCATTTGCATCTGTTGGTTCAAAAAAATATTGTGCTAGAGTTTTTCTGCCCTAAACTTTTGTATGATGCCTGGTTTTTAGTAGAATCTCTGTTAACAAAGTAGTCATTAAAAATATTTGCCATTTCTTCTCCTTTTGACATCTGTTCTTCGTGAAAAATTTCTTCAACTCTCTGATTTTTCTCGCTCCGAGACATCAGTGCATTTAAGTTATTCCGCATTAAGTCAGTGCGCTTTACGTTGGAACCGAACATATTCTCATAGTACAGTTTTCTTGCTTTTCTTAGCTGCTTAGTCAAGTCATTAAGAAATTTTTTGAACGTAGCGAGATCAGATGCTGTACGAGTTCGCATAAATGTTTTAAACAGACGTTCTTTCTTTTCTATCTTCTTCAATAGGTACTTTGTCACCCTTGGTTTTCGACATCTCTTTTTACCCGTATAGCGTTTGAAAACGAAGTGACGTTGGTATACCGAAAGAAACAAACTCAAAAAGGCATCATAAGTTGTGTTCGCATTTGATGCCTGAAGAACGTTGTCCCAGCAAACTGTTTCTAACTCATGACAAAAAGCTTCTAAGAGGGTAGGTGTAACAGGCTCTAAAAGATTAAACACTTTATGGTGAGAGTTTCCCCGAGTACTAAATTTTATGCTACAAAACACACGCAAGTGATCACTAATAGGGTAAGTGAGAACACTGGAACTGACAAGGTTAGCATCTTAATTTGTTATTACTAAGTCAAGAATTGTTTACATGGACGTCGTTAGTCGTGTGGGAGAAGTAATATGGTTTATACAGCCATTAGATAGCAATACATTTTCAAAATATGTTTTCTTCGTACTATTGCTGCTCATATCAACGTTAAAATCACCGGCAAGTATCACATTGTATCTGTTTTGGTTAACAAATGACAATGAATTATCTAAAAACACAAAAAATCAAGGAGAGAACCATCCGGATGCGAGAACAAGTTGCAAATACAGCATCTTTCACTTGCAGACAAATAATCTCAAAACTATCTGTGACACAAGAAAATTCTGAAAGCAAGACAGGCTGTACAAGAGAGCTTACTAGCACAGACACACCACCACCGCGACAAGAGGTTCTATTAACAGAAAAAGTTGGCATATCAGGAAGGTCAAAAGTGTCACAACTGCTTGATTGCCATATTTCTGTTTTCATCAGAACATCAAAACAATTCTCAAGCTTTTTTGACAAGGATTCTAGTTCCGCAACCTTGTTGAACACAGACTGTGCATTTAAGTGAAAACAACGATGGTAACCATGTGTCTGACCACCAAGCTCTTTCAAGAGTTCTTCTAAGGTAACGTGCCCTAGGTGCGCCATTTCAAGATAAGGGTCACGGGTTCCCGACTACACGAAAAAGGCATTTAGCTACGAAGTGTGGAGAGGTCACTCATGCTCTTGATAACCTTAGCGCCATCGCCACTCTTTCTACGCACCAAAATTTTGCCATTGACATGCCACACATATGCAAAGCCAGCCTGTTCAGCCCACTCTTTTGTGGCTTGCAACAATACTCTGGAACAGTTGGTCATGTTTTCTGCGATGTACACTGAATCGTATTTTTCCCTAAGAACCACCCGTTTCTGCAGTAAAGCGTCTCTAAGATCCTGCCTTACAAAACGGGCAATCACACCTTTTGTCTTTCCTGGTTTCGCCGACATCATATGAAGTGCGAGGGTGTCCACCTCAGTGAGATGGTTCATGCCAATCTTGTCCGCCACTTTGTTGACTTTTGACAAGAGGTCCTCTCCTTCCGCCTCACGAATGTCATGAATCTCGATGTTCAAGCGCCTGCTGCGCCATTCTAAGTCATGGACACTGAGTTGTAACTGAGTTATATCTTTTGATCCAGCATCTCTCTCGAGCTTATCAATTCTGCCTTTAATTCCTTTGATTTCCTTATCCTGCGTATCAAGGCGCTATTTTATAGTGGCAAACTCTTCATGTAGCATCTGGATTGAGCTCTCTACTGCATCTAGCTTTTCGGTGAGAGGGAGAAGGGAAGTCAATTTCCTGTTCATTTCCACAATAAGTACTTTAAGGTCGGCATCCGTATTCGAGTCACCGTTTGAGGCGTCACCCTTGCCTCCAGTCGAACGTTTACACGCTTCACAATTCCAAACCTTCTTAGCCGACCAACGTTTTGAAACAAATGTCGTTTCACTCATGCCTGAACATATCGCGCCATGAAAACAATATTCACACTCACTGCATGTGATGGCGTTATCGTCATTCTTTAGTTTTTCGCGACATTTGCAACCCCGAGTCATGGTGACCAATATCGACTAGCAGGTTTGACCAACCTGTGAAACACAGCGAAGAACGGATTATTCGACGTCCGCCCCGCTCTGCCGCTGCGGCCAAAGTGCATGGCGAACTACGCCCCTAGTTGCAAAAGTTTCCGCAGCTTTCGTCAAAGCCGTCGGCTCCCGTTGATTGGCTCCGTCTTGCTGATATGGAAACGATGCTTGAAACCAGTGCTTGAGTTCAGCCTTCCCAAGGAAAACAGGCCACGGTGAGATTCTTGTCCGAAGCACCGCGGAAACACTGCAGCATCTGCGACTGTAAAACACAGCGAAGAACGGATTATTCGACGTCCGCCCCGCTCTGCCGCTACTGCCAAAGTGCTTCGAATGCGCTCAGATTCTTGTATTGTACGGTCTCGGGCCTTCGGTATTCTCGGATGAAAAAAGTTTGGTCTTTTAATTCATTTGGAGAGTATGGTGCACTCTTTTTGAAAGGTATCTGAAATTTCCTCATTAGTACTACTCATAAGGCCGGCCAGCCATGGGATTGCCAGGCTTTTCGCACCAAACTGCACCGTTGTATTTAACCTGCTCAATGTTGCAGCAAATAAAAATTTTTCTTTAAAATTGGTTCATATCTGTTCCTAAACTGAATTTAACTCAAGGAAGGGCCACACCCAGGTTTCCTAGCTACAACTGTATGTAGCTGCAGAGGTAAGCAACTGGTGAAAAATGGTGTCCCTCATGCAGGCACCCAAACATCTTATGCCTCTACAACTGGTTCCACGACGAATCTCGGGTGTACCTCATTCTCGAGTATGCGCCCCAGGGGGAGCTGTACC
The DNA here is from genome assembly GCF_052857255.1 of Amblyomma americanum. Lineage (NCBI taxonomy): Eukaryota > Metazoa > Arthropoda > Arachnida > Ixodida > Ixodidae > Amblyomma > Amblyomma americanum. Next base: position 112,797,533 of record NC_135497.1, on the reverse strand, counting down.
GTCATCTCACCAGAGAAGGGAGATTCACCGACCAGAGAGCTGCCACAGTAAGCACCCTGCCTGCTTCTGCACCACTGTGATCTCTTCTAGGTGATCCCAGTGAGACACAGTGCTGTTATACTGAACAGCTTTCCTTAGAATTTATACTTCCATACATGCTCAGTATTGGTACTCGCTGTCTGTTGTGCCACTTGCCTCTTGTTTCAGTTTTTATGGCGACAGACTTGCCAGGGCTTAGCCTAGCTTGGCCGTTTATGTGGTGCCCTCTCTGTTTAGAGCTGTACACTGCACCCACAACAAACGAGGCTCTGCTTTGTGTTAACCACTTGCACTGCTGTGCAACATCACTGGATGTGATAAATTCTAAAGATATAAACATAAATTGCCTTTCCAACGGCGGTTGAGGCTTGATGTTGAACCAGCTGTATGCAAGATTTTGGTATACGTTGGAGGAGACCCTGGGTCAGATTGTTCTTGAGCCCTTTATAATCACCTTTTGCACAACTTGTGCATATTTTCTGAGCTTGTCAACTATGCGCCATAATTGGCTTCCGTAGCCTTATTGTTTTGGAACACAGTTATAACTGTGAAGGTCAAATGAGCCGCAGCTTCACTACTGACGGATGAGAAACATAAGGGCATGAGATCAGGGAGTGACTACAATACGTAGGATGAGGGCAAAGGCCAGCGAGAAATAAAAATAAGCAGGGTTCAGTGCGCATTTGCGTCCTCGGGTAACCCCATGCAATACCCTACCTCATGTGCGGGAGATAGTTGTTTCAAACTACACTGCCATCTGGTGCCTACCTTATGAGCACTGGCATACATTGGCTTTGTGCTCCCTTTCCCTGGAGATAAGATTCAATTTAAATATGTGCACCTGCCTATTTTTCTTCGCGAGTTTCGGCAGCGACCTCACAAGCAATGCTTTTGCTGAATGTTAACGGGGAGAATGGTTTACGACAGCTTTTTATGTATTGTTTTGCTCATACTGTGTGTAGGAATTTTTTTTAGGTACTCATCGTGATCCTGGTAGACTTGGTTGTGCTACGCAGCATGAGATGGTAGTTTTAAGCTGCGGTTGGCAGCTTCTAGCTAAGTGTGATAGTAGATGCCAATTGGTAATTAGAAATTCTGAGAAAACTCAGCCTTCAAAAACAATTCTGAAAAATGTCACACCACTAATCTGGTTAAGTTCACAAATATATGTGCGAATGCATATAATTCCATTATTTCATCATGATAAAGCTTTATCAGTCAGGCTAGCATTCCATTGGTGTGTATATGAGACGGAAAATCGCAGTGCCAGCACTTGAAACAAAATTTGATTTAAAGGATTTACTCGTCTTGCTTTCACTAGGGGCTTAACGGTCCAGAGACGTGTTCAACAAGCCGCCGCAGAGGCTTAGTGGTTATGGTGCTCGGCTGCTGAAACGAAAGACGCATGTTCGATCCCGGTCACAGCGGTCACATATCGATTTAGGCAAAAAGCGAGAGGCCAGTTTGTTCTTAAGTACAATGTATGTCACCTACATTATGACTTGGGGTACTTTGACAAGAACTGAACTGTTATTTCATCTGTAGTGTTCCAGGCCTTTTTTAGACTTTTGGTGTCTGTGTCTGTAGTGCACAGAGTACGGTAGTATATTGAGGCCACTTGCTGCCGTTTTATGCAGCTAATGGCCATCATCCACCCTCTCCGGAAAAAGCCAAGTGAGTGGTGTTTTCACAAATGTTATTGGCAGAAAATGTATGCTAGATTTTAACATGAATCACAAGACCGCTTACAGTTCCAAAGTCAGCCATCGAAGAAGCATATCAGTTCTGGTGGCTTGTTCCCTCGTGCAGTCCACTAGTGCTGCTAGCCATGCTGCTTGGTCACATACTTCATACCTCTTGTAGTATATTTAGACGGCAACAGCATTTGAGCAACGTTAAGTGTTGAAGGTTGAAGATATACCATTGACAAAGAGACCATTCTGGAGCCACTAATAAAACCACCACGACATATATAGCGGTGCTGTGCAAAACAACAGGGCACGGTTGCCATGCTCTTGAGGTTCTGATGGGCCTTTTCCTCTTGTGCAGTACATCTACCAACTGTGTAATGCACTCAAGGTCTGCCACAGTCTAAATGTCATCCACCGCGACATCAAACCCGAGAACCTGCTCCTGGGCATCAATGGAGAAATAAAGATTGCGGACTTTGGCTTGTCCGTACACGCGCCCTTTTCAAGGTAAGTGTATCAACCATTTTTTTTTTCAACTTGCAATCTCTTTTCTTTGTACCTGGGGATTGGGTGAATGTAAAGGAGACTGTATTACAGCCTTGTTTTGTGTGCATCTTTGCTTCTGTTGTGCACCTTGTGCACCTTACACAGCAGCGCAGTGGCCATAGCATTTGGCTTCTCAGCACACAAGATCTTGGTTCATCTTCGGCCATTGCTGCTCCATTTCAACAGGGGCGAAATGCAAATCCACCTTTTTGCTGAGATTTTGGTGCTCACTAAAGAAACGCCAATATTTGAAATATTGGCCTTCTGCTGTATTATGTCACAGCGAACGGCAGTTTTTGGCACGTAAAAGTTAAAACACACTAATCTACTGTCACGCCATTCTTCATCAGTGAGATACGCAAGTGATGTGTTTAAATTTCAGTGTATTACGATAACCCAGTTGAACATCTTAATAACAAGCTGGAAAATGAATGAGACTGATTATGAAACTCTTTTTAAAGCGGGGTTCGGGATGTATGGTGATACTCTAATTTGCTGAATAAAAGCTGATTTGTCCTTCACAGTAGTGCTTTCCTGTAATAATCTGCAGTGCCTGTGCATACACATGCATGCGCATATAATGGCACTACAACTTTCAAGAGGTAGTTGTCCGTGGTGAGAAAGGAAATGTATAGAGGTAACGGGATGTGTATGAGGGATTAGAGGGCAATCTTCCTCAATTCGGATCAGCCAAAAAGAGCTGGTTCTCAGAGCCTGGTCCACGACAGCCACGCATAAATATATTGTACTCAATGTTTGTTCTTCAAATCTGCCGGCAGGCGGCTTTATCCCTTTGTGATGCAAAACGTGACCCGATTCATCTTGATCGATCGCATCCAGCCAGAGCCAAATCTGCGTTGTTCAAGACTGTTGTGGTAACTTTGCACGTCATATCTCGAATGTTCCCTATCAGGTTTAAATTCAGCACGATCAAGAGCTGCGGGCGCACCGACGACCACCGAGCATACTCGCTGCTTTCTCCACCGACGAACCATTCAGTTAATTGTGGGCGCAGGTCAGCCGAATAACTTTCTTTTAGAGGCTTTCTTTCACGGTCGTCCTCAATGCCTGGATTGCCTTCACCACTACATGACAATAAGCCATTCATTGCACTTGCATCAAGGGCATCATTGTCTCTGAAGGTTCCTTCGCATTCTTTGCTCGCAAAAATGTGAAATATTGGCATGCCACGGTGGTTATGGCACTAGGCTACTGACCCAAAAGACGCGGACTCGATTCTGGCAGCAGCAATCACATTTCAATCGAGATGAAATGCTAGATGGCCGTGTACTGCCCTCCATACGGCAGCTCATAGCCATAGTCTCTTTGGGACGTTTAACGTCTAGAAACTGTAAAGCTTGTTTAAAGCAGATGGATGATTGAGTTGAAAAATTTTTTCTCATAAAAATGGTTTATTCGAAGAATTTTATTCAGCTGAAAAAAGTAGGGTAGGAGATCAGCATCAAAACTAGAAATGGCAGGGTTTTAACACAGCTAAAATGCGAAACAATTTGCTTAGCCTGGCAGGCTCATGTTGTTTCTTTGTTGGACCGTCGGCACGTCTGGCAACAAAATTAGAATCGGGTAAAGGTCTGTTCGAGGTTAAGCTGATGGAAGTTGATCAAGATGTCATTGTGTTATGCACAGCGCGCGTGCACTGGTCAGCGAAGCTGATCTGTTCATGGTGCCACGGGTTCGAATCCCAGTCATGGCAATGTTTACTTTATAATTTATTTATTAATCTGTGCTCTTGTCACAAACCTAGAAACATAGCAAGATCTTGCTCGGGCTTTACGCATCGGAAAATTGCTGGGATTTAAATCGGTTGTACCTAATGAAACAAGCAAAAGACCGGAGCAAAAGCTCGGACTGAAGCGAGCGTGGCGAGCTTCTCTCTGTATACGGCTAATCACGTGTTCATGTCACGTGGTACGGTGGATGCTCGACGCTGGTGGTGCAGTCACATGGTATGACGTCAGGCGTGTGAAGCCTGGGTGGAAAGTGCAGCTTTTGTTTCAATCATTGATGACTAGCCTGTTTCTGTAATACTTAAATTTTGTTTAAATTGATGGTCAGCCACACAAGATTGTAATAATTTACTAAGCAAACAACGTCGGATATATCCGTTTTATTTTTTGGAAGAAGCGTGTGGGTTAGCGATACAGCTCAAGTTACAAACGAGTTTCGGATATATTTTCTCGGCATGTAAATCTCAGGTTAAATAAGAGAACGTAGCTTCAAGAATGGTGTGCTGCTCAACAACTTTTATGTCCTATCCGCTGCCTAAAATTGAGCGCTCTCTTGGGAATCCTTTATTTTTAAGCTCGGAAAAGCATGACCATTGTTTTTCGGGGATTTATTCTTAGCTGATTTGATTGTGACGGATGTCAGTCATTTAGCGATGAAATGTCCTCCTGTGTTGGGCTGTATTAGGAGAGCTGTAAGAGTTCAAGAATTACCCATGCATGTAATAGCTTTCCTTCTTGGTGGATGCACAGATGCCAGCCGAGGCTGTGCTCCACCAAGATAACACTGTGTAATCCTCTGACGTGAGCATTCACACCATCTCTGCCTGAAAAATGACACAACAAAATTAGACATCAAAGAAGGGCGACGCTACCTGGCTTTCAGTATTTTTCAGTCTGTAAGTTTCACCCCCTGCAAATGGCAGTTTTACACAAAAAGTCTCACACAAATATCACTATTTTATAATACACACCTGCTCATTCGGCAAGTGCTATAAAAACACTGAGGGCTCTTCGTCGGAGAGTGTGATACACTTGCGGCAGCTGCCATGTGCAGACAATCCTCGAGCACTGGCCAGGGTGCTTTATTTCTCTGGTGTGCTTTTTCTTTTTGGTTGGCTTTATCAGCTGGGGAGCTCTTGCAGGTCTGCATCTGCAAGGTTTGAATTACGCCAGTCCTGATAATATTGCTCTCGTCATACAGTCTTCCTGCTTCCCGGATCCTATTCTCCAGCACACATTCTCCAGCACACATCCTCAGGCGGCGTCAAAAAATGTGGTTTTTGAGAATAGGAAATGGTGCAGTAACTGTCCTGCTTCATGTTTGACACCTCAAATGCGCATCAGGGAAGGAAGGTGGGAGTGAAAGAAGAGATATGGGTGCTGCAGTGGAGTACTCCAGAATAATTTCGACCACCTGGGAATCTTTAATGTGCACTTACATCGCACATCACATGTGCGCCTTTTGCGTTTCGCCTCCATCGAAACGCGGCCACCGCAGTTGGGTTCAAACCCAAGTACTCCGGCTCGGTAGCGTAACGCGCTAACACCAGAGCCACCCCACCGCGAGCCGCCATCACATTCAGTAAGAAAGAACAGTGAATGGTTGAGTGGGCAATTTGATTCGAAAAAGGTTAGGACGCCACACTCTGAAAAAGTTCAGCAGGGCACTGAGATGCACTTGGCTTCGTCACTGGGTTCCATGGAGTCTTCCGGTGTCTGGATGTGGAGGGCAGAGGTGTACTGGGGTTGGAGGCATTGGTTTTCTCTTCAGATTAGTTACTGGTCATGCCAAAAGATGCCGTGTGGCAGTGCATGATTTTTCATTGTACTATATGACTCACAGATGGAAAATTAAAAAGAACATGACTTACAGGAAAATATAAAAATGTGGTATGTGAATACGCATTCTTGGTGCTGCACATGTGCAGGGCTTGGTATGCAACAACATACATTTAGCACTGTCTTTTCGGGAGATGTATGCCACAGTGGCCTTGAAAAGATTAAGATTTGATGCTAAACTGAAGGTGGAGGTGAGTTAATTGCTGCTCAGGGGCCTTTCACATTTCTTGCTGTGGCGTGGCAGTTGCACTGTTCAGTTTGTGACACGGAGGCCTCTCTGCTGCATGAACTGTTGGTAATTTACGGACTGGACAGCTCTGTGGAATGAACTACAGATGTTTTTCATGTTTTGTTACAACACAGGCTGTAGGTTAACAGTGTGTAGTTTAACAGTGCAAGTTAATGGGATGTAACTATGTGCTACGTGGCCTAATACAGTCCATGTTCAACATGCAATGACAAAAACTTGGTGCAGCTGGCACGCCGGATAATACTGGTCCAGTGAATTAGCTGCTATACAAAGAACATAAAAGTGTATGTGGTTGCCCAAAGGTCAACTCGGCTTTACCTAAATAATCTTTATAGCCTTAAGGGGCTCTGAAACACCTTACGAGTAGAGGACACCAACTTGCTCAATCACTGCATTGTTTTGTCATGAACGCCTGAGCCAAATTATACGCTCCTTCATGCAGCAGAGATCTCACAATCACGCGCGAAAGATGGCGAACCCTTCCTCGCGACTTTTTCATGTTCTGACCCTCCTCCGTCGCTCGCATATTTGTATACAAGTTGAGTGATGGCTATTGGTTAGATTCCTTTCGACGTCAGGCATCTACCAAGGCCGCGGATAATAAGCCGTGTAGTTCCGGTGGGTCAGAGAGCTCTCCCCCGGAGGTGGAGCCGGCGGAGGAGCACCGACCTTCCAATGTGCAAAAAGTGACGAGAGGAGAAAGAAAGGCGCGAAGAGGCCAAATTCAATTTTTGACTACAGATAACTCTGTTTCTACAAAGCGCATTAAAAAATTCTTCTTGGACAGTACTCGTGAAGCAGCGTTCTTTAACATTTCAGGCATAATGCAACTTTATCAGAGCCCCTTTCAGAGCCCCTTTAATGGTATGCCTGTTGGTGTCAGGGTCTATGGACATTGTAAATCGTCAATCAGACTGAGGATGAACAGTCAACTACTAGCCAGTCGGCGATGCAGCTCCTGCTAAGCACCTCTGTGACCAAGCCTGCCACTTGATTCTGTTGAGACAGCACTCACCGGCACCTTGCCATGAACCCAAAACCTGAACTGCAGCTGTGCCATATGATTGCCAAGACGGGCTTCCAGCCATTTAGTGGTACGCATGGTATTGCAACCCTTCCCTCCAAGAGAGCAGCAGTTAACCAAGCTTAACCAGGTTAGTCGGCAAGTGGGAAGGCATTAGAGCAAGGTTTACCGATTGAGGGTCGGAAATCTTGCAAAGATACGACCAGCTCTTAGAGCGGACTGCAGTTTGTGAGCCTAAAAATTTCACTCTGTTCGAAAGGCTGCACAAGTGCGACAACACATTTGCTTGCTATGTCAGTGTGTTTTTTAGAAAAATTACATACCATAATTCTAAACAATCGGAATTATTGGCAGCATCGCTTGGGTAAGCTGGATAGCGGGGCTCATAACAGTTGACGTCGCACTCTCCTGAAATACCCCTTGGGTAGAGGCAGGCGAAAATGTGCAGAGAGGTGTTGATCATTTCTCTTTAAATACAAAGGCCGAACGAGTCCGATGGAACGTTGCCCTTTAGGGCGACCGACCGCGGTAGTAACACGCGCTGGAGTTGATTAGAGACCACCCGCTGAGAAGACGTCAGGGCCTGCACCGCGGCGCCATTCAGTCATCGTGTCGTTCTGCAGGCGACTAAATAATGTTGTTTATCTTCTTCCTCCTCCTCTAGATTATTCGTTCATGCAGAGTTGAAACTTGACTCTTAATGTTCTGCTGTGAAGTCAAAATGTTTCATGGTGCTGTGATGTGGCACCACATCCAGATAGCGGCCACTGTTATCGTGAGTAATGAAGATTTTAAATCTGGAAAGGTTGTGCAAGAGCGTGGCTTAAACTTCATGAACTTCACTGATATACATGTTAATGCTGAAGAACTATGTCTGTTTATTCTCTAATCACAGGTAGGAAAAAATATGTTTCAGCAAACATTATATTTTAGAATGCTTGCATCACTGAATGTTCGCGAACGTGCCTTCATCTCTGGCACTCATTCGGGGTAGTAGAATAAGCAGATGATCGAATTTTCATTGGCAGCAAAATTTCCTCTAAGGGGTCTAAGGTAAAGTTTTTGTCAGTGATTTTTACATGAAAACCATAAATGGGCAATAACTCATTGTTTCTGGCTATTTTCGCAGGTCATTATGAATTCAGCCATTGTTGCAGGCTAACGTTGCTGCAGGCTTTTGTAGGCTATTTATAAGGTGACTCTTTCGTTTTCCGATATAAGCAGCAGCCCGGAAAAAGAAAAAGTGGATATCTGCCCAGTGCAGGCATCAAACCTGAATTCCTTGGCACGGCAGCCCAAGAAGCCTCAACCACTCGGTCAAAACTATGCATGCAGTGCATGTAAATGTTTTAGACATGGGAGGCTTGTTTCTACATTGTTAATGTTTTTGCTTCTTTTGGCCTTTTCACGAGACAACGGCTGCAAAATTGATGTTTTTTCTGCATAAAGCTTGCTTGTTGGCCTTCTTACAGAAACTCTCATTACGTAAATTACGAAGCCATAATTTTTATGCTAGTCCCCTCTGAATTGACTGTCAATTCTTGTTAACTGAACGCATTTATTCACTCTGAAATGAGTATTTATGCAAACAACCTAAACACACGAAAGTGGTAAGAAGGCGAACCACCATTCAAGTTGCTGGCCGCCGCAGTGGCTCAGTGGTTATGACGCTTGGCTGCTGACTCAAAAGGACGAGGGTTCGATCCCGGCCCCGGCGGTCGAATTTCGATGGAGGCGAAATTCAAGAGGCCCATCTACTGTGCGATGTCAGTGAACGTTAAAGAAACCCAGGTGGTCGAAATTTTGAGAGCCATTCACTGCGGCGTGCCTCGTAGTCTAAGATGTTTTGTGATGTTCAAACCCCTTAAGCCTTAAGTTCAAGTTGCTTGTTATTGCACAAACGGGCCTAAGTCTTTTTTTGTCCACCCGCTTAACAACCTGACGTGCTAAGCTGGGAATAGTCGCCTTGTTCACGCAACACATGTGGCCATACGTAGACATGTAGCATCTTCGAACCGTGGTTCAGACGCTATGTGTTGAAACAGTTATGTTCGTAGATTTTTGAAGGTTACCCTATTCTAATTGAACTTGTACGGTAGGTTTCTATCGTTCCCGATTGCTTTCGCACAGTTTGGCAGCCATGCGACATTTAATTTGGGCGCAAGTAGAGTTTGAAACTTGTCATTTTCACAGCTTCGGTTCTGTTGTTATCTGTGGGCAACACTGCATTTTAGACTCTCATACAATTCCAGCACATCCATACGCACTTCTCTCTTCAGTAACAAAATTCTTAGGCTTGTATTTGGTTGTCTTAAGCATTTTATCAAAATACTCTTCATTTTCAGTCACTACTTCAGCCATTCAGCACGCATATGAGTTTTTCTAGCTTCTGGCCGCGGGCTCAGTTTCAGTGTCGATGTGCTGTTTCCGCTGTTTTAAAACTTTTCCACTGTGTTTTTGAAAACTGGTTCGTGGTGGCCTTCGAGAGGACTCGAAGCAGTGTGATGTGGCTACCAACCTAAAAGGTTTGTGAAGACCCACCTGAGTTGCTTTTGAAAAGTATGTTCGGGTAATAGTAAGGTGCTGCCTGCTAGGATGTCGCCGTAAAACTTTTCTCACTGCAGTCGTCGCCTCCAGTAAATCTCTCATTCTCAGAAGGTTATATGCTTGGGCTTGTTGGTTCATAACTTCAAGATGAAAAACGTAGCGCAAAGAAACGAGGACACAGAAAGACGGACAACACACGGCGCCGTGTGTTGTCCGTCTTTCTGTGTCTTCGTTTCTTTGCGCTACGTTTTTCATCTCATTCTCAGTTGTAGCACAGTAAACTGTATGCTAAATTGAATTTTAGCATGGCATATACTACGGCCACTCGCCAGCAGCGACTGGGAAGGTGCTCGCGAACTGTGCGTGTGAAGAGCCAGGGCTGGACCTGTGAAGTTAGCGGTGATACAGTGAAATGGGCCACATGCCGATAAATTCTGGACCTGTGCATTTTCAATTGGGAGTTCGTGAACTCAATTTTTTCATATAGTAGAATTCAACTGTAATAATCAATATATCAGTAGATCTCCCCTCTACAGGCCTGTATTTTTTGGTGTTGACATTTTACTATCATCAAAAAAGTTCCCTATTTGTTTTCTGTGGCACTCTATACTACTCTATGCAAGCGTTCGACAATCTTAAAAGGAAGGTTTACTATGCATGAAAAGAATGGACCATTTTGTCAATAGTTCCCTAACAGTACCTTACAATATTTCACCGTTCGTTCACAATTGAAATTGATGTCCTCGAATCCTGGACTTGTTCGACGTCTGCAGGATCGTGTGATTGGTGCTCCGGAAAAGCATTAAGAGCAGAGCGGAGAAAACAGTCTCGCAACTCTGTCCGTAACCACAGCAAGCTCTCTCGCCAAACTTCAGAGGTGCGAGGAAAATTAAACTTGCCGACAGGTGCCATTGAGGTAAAGCGCCCAGCACACATTGTGAAGAGAGTTGCTGAAAATGTGAAAAGAACGCGTCGCAGGTTGTTGAAAAAGAGGAGGCATTGGAAAGAAGCCGCGAGAAGTAAGAGAAAAAGGACTGATGTGCCCAGAACTGGGCAGTTCAGTGCACGAAGAAGCGAAGCAGAGGAGACGTCTGTTGCGTGAAAGGTCACTGCATTAACATGCGGGAGGCTTCCCGTAGCATGTTGCCGATTCCTTATTTTTCATTCTTGGAATTGTAATCTTTCTGTTGCTGAAAATTGGAGGCTTTAGCCATATATTTCTTCAGCACATTTTTTTATTGCTGGCTATCATTGATAGCTACAGGTGGCAGCTATTCCTGTGGTCAGTTTATAACTCGTTAGGTTTAAAGATCCCGTTCAACAGAAAACCCGGCGACTGTGCCGGTGTGACTGGATCATCCTGACTGGTAAAGAGGGTAGTGGCAGAGAAAAGTAGTTTTACGGTGAACAGGTGGTCAAGCGGAATCGAACCACTTTCCTTTGGGCCAGGAGCTGGGCACTCTACCTCTACACCACCGAAAAATGTCACTTCAGTGTATAAATGGAGGCCTTGTACGAGCACCTAACACCACACAGTAGCGGAATTAAATTACAAGAACACTGAGTTACTTAAGGTCACGAATTAGCATCACCAGTTAATATGGACATTGATGTGTAATAAAGCAGATTGTTATGGTAGCAAGCGTGTCGATGTCTGTGAAAGGGTGTACCAAGGAACTCACAAACAATCAAAGGGAATTTTTAATGGTTTCAAATCATAGTCGTAAGGTGAGCGCCAGTGTCACCCAAAGTTTTTTTGTGTTGGCCATTGTGTAAGACAGTATAGTATCTTGATCATTACCGGCTGTTATATTCAACCATAGTTTCGGACCATGTTGGTAGCAATTTTCAACGGTGCAAGATTGATTCATTGGGTCTTTTAGGGTTCAAATAGTTCTGAATGTACACTGCTTGGCACAGAATTGAAGAGGGTATTCAGTTGACTTATTAATGTTTTAAAATGTTCGAAACAGCATTGTATATACAGAAGTTTCCCGCAGGAAAATATTTATGGTGTGCTCATGTAAAAGTTCTGGATTTCAGTGCGTGTCGTCAATACAGATTGCCGACATGTTTTTCCAGCCTTTTCGTTAATATCCTGCATAGGAACTAATAGTGCAGTACCCCCTAGCTTTTTCTGTCTTCATTTCACAACTAGCCTTCTGTCATTGCCCACAGAATTGCGATGCCATCCTCTATTCTTGTTCTGTTCTGAATGCCCATCTGTTTGTGTGGTCTGGCCAACTGGCCTGTAAGACTTATCATCTGGCAGCAGGAGCAAAGATACTGCTTTAGCATCCTTTCTTGTATTTAATTGCGTTTCATTGTCCTCTAATTGTGGTTCTTGCAACCCGGTCTGCAGGCGGGCGACCAGGTGCGGCACACTAGATTACCTGGCACCAGAGATCGTCGAGGGCACTGCGTACGATGAGAAGGTTGACCATTGGGCCCTGGGCATAATCATCTACGAGTTCCTGGTCGGCACGCCGCCTTTCGAATCTGAGACCCGGCAGGAGACATACCGGCGCATTCGTGACGGAAGAGTCCAGTTTCCACCATATGTCTGCGCTGATGCCCGGAACATCATTGTAAATGTGAGCAAGTTTGCCTCTGAGCAAACTGATGATTTGCACAAGACACATCTAGTACACTCCCGTGAAACGGAGCTGGCACGTAAGATACCTAGCAGGGAAGTACGTCCTGGTGACATGCTGGCAGGAACACTTGGACACTTGTTTATAGGCTAATGCAATGCCCAAATTGACTCTGCTTTCTCGGTCATGAATTGGAAGGTTGATGCGTGTAAGGATTGTAGACGTAAAAATTTTGGTTGCCTATTTTCTTCTCTTTTAGAACGCATAGGACATATGTATACATGGATCATCCCAGTGTGTTCGGCAACAACCGCAAAATAATTTACAATTGAGTTTCTTATCTTATTTGGTTCTGATTTAAGTTTTTATAGACGAACTGTGGCTGTGATGTAGGAGTTCAATATAGGTCACTTGAGGCGTGAAAAACTGAGATATAATTTCTGCTCCCTCATTTTAATTCACTGCAACATTAAGGTCAGCCTCTCTCCTGAGCGGGAATCGCAAGGAAGGATGAAGCAGAAATCATATCAATGCTTTTACGCCTCATGTGACCTGTACTGACCTTTTACATCACAGCCATCATTCCACTTTTGAAACCGAAGCATCATCAGACGAAATTCTTTTGTTGTGTAGCCTTCGTAAGACAATACCACATAGTGACCCATGTAGGCTGTTGTATATCCTTACTAAGAAAAGTCGCAACCAGAATTTGGTCTTTTGCAGATTTCTACAACCTAGAAGGGGTGCCTCAGTTTAATATCTGGGCGTTGGGGACGTTTGCTTATTGTGTTTGCCTAGCTGAAATCACGCTGGTTTTAAAATTTGTCTGTAATTTCGTGCTTCTTTGCCCATGCTGGCAGCATCATGGGAGCCACACAATTCAACATTTAAGATAATATACGAGAGACAAGGAAAAATCGCCATCTTGCGTTTGTAAATGGGCAGCTTGAATATGGCTCGGCAGACGGCTTATATTCGCATTGTAAAGAATGTGAGACCAGTGATATCCACGATGAAGGCTCTTGTACAACGTGCACACAACAAAAATAGAATTGTATTTATTTGCATACAGCACTACAGGTAATCAAGGCTTAGTAATTGTCATGGTGCTTGCTCAGAAAAGCTAGAAAAGTATCCCAGTCACGGTCGCTCGAGCCTTAACTGATGGAAGTGTGCCCTTTTGCATTTCATCTACCTGGTAATTTAATATAAATGTATTCTAATTTTGTGTGTGTGTGTGTGTGTGTGTGTGTGTGTGTGTGTGTGTGTGTGTGTGTGTGTGTGTGTGTGTGTGTGTGTGTGTGTGTGTGTGTGTGTGTGTGTGTGTGTGTGTGTGTGTGTGTGCGTGTGCGTGTGCGTGTGCGTGTGCGTGTGTGTGTGTGTGTGTGTGTGTGTGTGTCATAGGAAACCGAAAATAACAAGATCGCCTTTTTGCGCGCGCCTTATGGTCCAAGTTTAGTCTCCTTAAAAAATTTAAAATTGGCTCAGTAAAAACTAAAACCCAGAAGGAAATTTCTTTGTTTTTTCTTGCACTACACTTTCCTGCTTCATTCATCTTGGGGATGGCAATTTTATTGGTTTCTATGACAAGTTGCAAGTGGCGACACCGCAAACCTCCTCCCAGCATGGGACATTTCCACAAAGTCTGGCAGCAATATGTCATTTTGTGCAAATTTGATCTTAGAATTTTCTTTTTGTTTACGTGGAATCAGTTCGGGCGATTTCCACGGGCAACACTATATTTGGGGTGTTGCAGACATAGCCAGCACGTTGACTAATGCTCGCTGCGCAAAATGTTCTCTCCTTGTGTCAGGTCATCCTAGGGATTTTATGTATGGGGTACCGTTCAATCACTGTTTCAGCCATTTAACCTGCGCACAGTTTTTTTCAGTAATATTTGGGACGTCGTTACTCAGTCGAGGATTGTGCAGTCTTAGGCCACAAACAGCGTATTAATTTCGGTTTGCGTTTTTAAAATAGTTCCGCTCTATATGCTGAAAAATGGTGTGCTATGCTGGTGAAAGGGAACTTCAAAGAAAATGATGCGATTATGAACTCGGAAAGTCCAAGCACCTTAGAGATGCCTGCAACCCACTGTCTGAAAACAAGTTGCCACCTTACGCCACGCATGTGCAATTCGTGTTAGCGACAAGAGCAATCAACAGCTAAAAGTGCACACCTGTGGCTTCACACTAGCAGTTGGTGCCTTGCTGAAGCGGATTGTGCCAGTAGTGGGCACAGGAGTGTCACCATGCATTTGTTTGACACCAGTTGAGTAACGGACAAATTTTGGTATGTTTCCTAGAGGGCACCATATTTGAAAGAAAATGTGGATTATAAATTATTCGGGGGATTCCATGATCCGCAAATGCTTCCTGTCATTGAACCAGGTCTTATTCATTTGTTCGTGTGGGAGTGCCTGCGCTGAGCATCGTCTTCCTTTTTCTTTTTTTTCAACAGTTGTTGAAGATACGGCCTGCCGACCGAATTTCTCTAGATGAGGTCCTGAGTCACCCCTGGGTGACCACAAATGCCGACACCAGTATAGAGTGCAAGACACTCTGAACAAAGATTCCGCCGGGAGCCCACCTGTACATAAAGAGTGTACATGATCTGTGTGCAGCATATTTTATCTGACAGCCCCAACAGAGCTGTGCTTTTTTAAAAGTGCTTTTATCAGCACCTCTACAGCTTTTATTTCTCACCTGCCGGCTAAAGTTTGATGCTCAAACTGGTGGTTTAGGCGTGTGTTCACAGATGGAGCTGTTTCAAGCCATGCAGCAAGAAGGGCACTAGTTTCTTCCTGCATCTGTCGCGTGGTTGCCCTTGTTGCACCTTGAAATCTCCTTTAAGGACCGTAATCAACCTGTGGTCGAAGGTTTTTTTACTGCAGTAAATGTTCCACATCATCCAAGGAACAAAAATTTCTCATCAAAGCATTTTCGTTATCTGTTCAGCTTCCACTTTTTGTTTCCCTCAATTGTCTTAAGTAAGACAATTTGTTAGCTTCTGAGCGAAAAATACCGGTAGTTTATTTTGCAGGGATGTGTAAAATTTCGTAAAATGCGTCATAATTGATGGAAATAGCAGCATCAAATTCCCGGTATTCATCCAGTAAACATTCGAGTGATCATAGAAGTATCAATTAATTTCTATTTTGAAAGTGCACATAACGCTTCAAAATGCGAAAGAAAATTCCTGTTCTTATCGGTGGCAAAAAGTCAGTTTACATTCAAGAAAACTTGACTAAGCATTGCAGGGCTCTTCTCTGGGACGCGAAATAATGGGCGAAAAGCCACAACTTCCAGTATGCATGGCACAGGAATGCAAAGATCTTTGTCAGGCGGAAAGATGGCGAGAATGCGTGGCGCGTCAAGACAGTAGGTGACCTGGCAACGATAGAACTGTAGTTTCCATGGTTGTTGTTTGGTTAAGCGGATTCTTTTTTCTTAAATGTCAGGTGAATGTTACATAGATCCAGATAATATATACAACTTTCTTGGTGCAGGTTTCCAAACTTCGTTTAAGGTATTTCACGTGAACACGCAGTCGGCAAGAAATAAAAGTACTTTACTAGACACCTTTTTCAGTCAGTCAAGAATTCAATATCGGGTTATAATGTTCTCTGAAACTTGGTGCACATGTGATATGGACGCCTACAGACTTCCTGGTTACAATACATGCAACTTGAACAGAACATACAGTCGTGGAGGGGGTGTATCATTATTACATGACACCATAAAGTATGAGCTGCTGCCATCTTTTACACTTTGCACTAGAGATATAGAAGTACTATCAGTACTATGCGACAAACCCATACTAGTAACAATATACAGGCCACCAGAAGGAAATTATTCACCTTTTTTTGCGTTTCTCGAACGTCTGTTTACATATGTTAATGAGAATAGACTTCATGTTGTCTGTGGCGGTGATTTTAATCTTAACATTCTTTCAAATTCATCAGCTGTGAGAGCTCAGTCTTCTACTTAAGACACATTACATAAAAAATACTATTAAACTACCCACAAGAGTTACATGCAGTTCTGCAACGCTAATTGATTTATTTCTAACTAATTACGAATTAAACCAAACTGTGTCAGGAGTTATGGCTTACGGCTTCAGTGAGCATCTTCCAATTTTTATATGTGTTAAGTTAGGTAGAAAACGAATAAACACCGCGCGATCTGTATTGTATCAAAGAATTTTGTCTTCAAGTTTGATAAGTATTGTAGTAAAACACGTTCTTGGGCAAGTTGGTTCATAGCTTGAGTGGATGAAGCGCACAAAAGACACGGCACATAGGCAAAGACGGACACGACACAGGCGCTACTTGCAACTGTCTATTGGATACACGCACGCCTTATTTATAGCCAAGAGTTAGGGGTGATGGAAAAAGAACACAAGCAAAGGGTAAAAGATACTGGCGATGGTATGGATACTGCATGGTAGGGAAGTGACTCAAATCTTTCTAAACTTATCTAAAAATATACTCTCATTCTTATGTATGACTAGCGATGGGGTGCTGATGCAGGAACTCCCGCCTTTTTTAATCCGGTGAGCTTCTAGCAGTTCTCGGGCAGTCTTATCTTTACTTCTGCAAAGGATTTGAGTTTCCTGGAGCTTTGGTTGACAATTCTTCTTCCCTTCTTTGCCGCAGTCCTTGCAGTGATGCGGCAAATGTGACCCGGTACCAACTCTTAGTGATCGTTTGTGCTCGGTTAAACGTGCATTAATACATCGGCCTGTCTGGCCGATGTACACCTTTCCACAGGTCAGCGGGATGCTATAAACCACCCCCACAGCGCATTTCAGAAACGGGTTTACATGCTTAATTTCACATTCTGTTGATTTGGCATCATCATTTCCAATCTTTCGACACAGCGATGCAAGTTTTCTGGGTGCAGAGAAGACCACTGGTACTTTGTATTTTGCAGCAACACGCTTAAGATTATGAGCCACTTTGTGGGAGTATGGAATCACCACCGGTTTGATTTTCTTTTCAGATACTTCACCATCTTCGCTCTTTCTTTCTCTTTCTTTTTTTTTACTTTTTTCAGTAATACTTCCGTGACAGAACTAATTACCAGGGAAGGAAAGCCTGCCTGTCTAAGCTTTTGTATCTGTATATCAAAGCTTTCCTGTACTTTATGACAGCACGATTTTTTGAGAGATGTTTCAAGGCACATGATGGCAATGGCACGTTTCACAGTTTTAGGGTGCGTCGAATCGTAGGGCAACAATTCTTTGCGGGCACAAGGTCGATACATCCAGCAAACGCCTTCGTCAGTAATGGTTATGTCAATATCTAAAAACTGCAACTTTTTTTCTTCCGCGAGTTCATAAGTAAAATACAAACCCTTGCCATGTTGTTTAAAATCTAAAAGGATATCCTGCACAGTTTGCAAATAAGTCAAGGGTGATTGCTTAGTCAATATAATTAAAAAATCGTCAACGTACCTAAAGGTCTTGAGAACTTTGCTTGCGTCAAATGCCACCGATAAGGTTCTGTCAATGCCCGCAAGAAAGATGTTGCACAGTACGGGAGCGACGCACGAACCAATGCATATTTCTCTCTTTTGCACATACATTTCACTTTGGAAAGAAACGCTTGTCGAAGACAATTAAAACTCTAAGAGTGCTAAAAAGTTATCTGCAGATATTCCGGCAGTATTTTGGAAAGCAATCAGGCCGCTTGTTTCAATGCAGGCCAAGACAGATGCCATCAACTCTGCATGTGGTATAGAGTAAAAGAGATCAACCACATCTACAGAAAAAATATAACCTAGTGATTCGTTCTCCCGCAGCAATTGAATGATTTCCAGACTGTTCTTGACACCAAACGGATCTTCCAGTACCAGGTTATTGAGTTGTTTTTGAAGGTAGCGGCCAACAAGATTTTGCCAGGAACCTCTTTCGCTCACTATGCACCTGAAAGGTACACCTTCCTTGTGTGCCTTCGCAGTGAAAAACACATCCTAACTATTGCGCTTGCTGTCGTGAATACCGTTTGGGAGCTTCTGTAAACCGAGTTCTTCACATACGGAAATTGCCCGAATTTTTACCTTTCCAGGTTTCAGTTTTGTAGTCTTGAAATTCTTGTGGATGGCCTGGACTGCTTTCTCGCTGAACATGCCTGACGGCAAGACGACGAAGCCTCCTTCTTTGTCGGCCTGCATAAGTCGTAGGTCATTGTCGTTGAAAAAATCTACGACATGCTTCATTGGAGATCGTTGGCGAGGTCCGAAAGTAGGTACCGTCCTGATAAGGCTGTCAACACCGTCGAGCAGGCACCTTTCCTTGTCCTCTACATCGGCTTTGTTAGAAATCTGTCGATTGAGGGAAAGGAGCTCATGTTCCGGGATCCTCGGCTCGAGGCTGTACTTCGGTCCCTTCTTGATGACTCGAACGACGTCTTCCGGAACGTACTACCCAGAGCTTTTGCTACCCAAAGGAAGGAAAGAAGCCCAAGACGGCGGTACGGCTCTTCAGATTCTCGGGGGAGCATACGTTCCGGAAGACGTCGTTCAAGTCATCAAGAAGGGACCGAAGTACAGCCTCGAGCCGAGGATCCCGGAACATGAGCTCCTTTCCCTCAATCGACAGATTTCTAACAAAGCCCATGTGGAGGACAAGGAAAGGTGCCTGCTCGACGGTGTTGACAGCCTTATCAGGACGGTACCAACATTCGGACCTCGCCAACGATCTCCAATGAAGCATGCCGTAGATTTTTTTCAACGACAATGACCTACGACTTATGCAGGCCGACAAAGAAGGAGGCTTCGTCGTCTTGCCGTCAGGCATGTTCAGCGAGAAAGCAGTCCAGGCCATCCACAAGAATTTCAAGACTACAAAACTGAAACCTGGAAGGGTAAAAATTCGGGCAATTTCCGTATGTGAAGAACTCGGTTTACAGAAGCTCGCAAAAGGTATTCACGACAGCAAGCGCAATAGTTTGGATGTGTTTTTCACTGCGAAGACACACAAGGAAGGTGTACCTTTCAGGTGCATAGTGAGCAAAAGAGGATCCTGGCAAAATCTTGCTAGCCGCTACCTTCAAAAACAACTCAATAACCTGGTACTGGAAGATCCGTTTGGTGTCAAGAACAGTCTGGAAATCATTCAATTGCTGCGCGAGAACGAATCACTAGGTTGTATTTTTTTTGTAGATGTGGTTGATCTCTTTTACTCTATACCACATGCAGAGTTGATGGCATCTGTCTTGGCCTGCATTGAAACAAGCGGCCTGATTGCTTTCCAAAATGCTGCCGGAATATCTGCAGATAACTTTTTAGCACTCTTAGAGTTTTATTTGTCTTCGACAAGCGTTTCTTTTCAAAGTGAAATGTATGTGCAAAAAAGAGAAATATGCATTGGTTCGTGCGTCGCTCCCGTACTGTGCAACATCTTTCTTGCGGGCATTGACAGAACCTTATCGGTGGCATTTGACGCAAGCAAAGTTCTCAAGACCTTTAGGTACGTTGACGATTTTTTAATTATATTGACTAAGCAATCACCCTTGACTTATCTGCAAACTGTGCAGGATATCCTTTTAGATTTTAAACAACATGGCAAGGGTTTGTATTTTACTTATGAACTCGCGGAAGAATAAAAGTTGCAGTTTTTAGATATTGACATAACCATTACTGACGAAGGCGTTTGCTGAATGTATCGACCTCGTGCCCGCAAAGAATTGTTGCCCTACGATTCGACGCACTCTAAAACTGTGAAACGTGCCATTGCCATCATGTGCCTTGAAACATCTCTCAAAAAATCGTGCTGTCATAAAGTAAAGGAAAGCTTTGATATACAGATACAAAAGCTTAGATAGGCAGGCTTTCCTTCCCTGGTGATTAGTTCTGTCACGGAAGCATTACTGAAAAAAGTAAAAAAGAAAGAGAAAGAAAGAGCGAAGATGGTGAAGTATCTGAAAAGAAAATCAAACCGGTGGTGATTCCATACTCCCACAAAGTGGCTCATAATGTTAAGCGTGTTGCTGCAAAATACAAAGTACCAGTGGTCTTCTCTGCACCCAGAAAACTTGCATCGCTGTGTCGAAAGATTGGAAATGATGATGCCAAATCAACAGAATGTGAAATTAAGCATGTAAACCCGTTTCTGAAATGCGCTGTGGGGGTGGTTTATAGCATCCCGCTGACCTGTGGAAAGGTGTACATCGGCCAGACAGGCCGATGTATTAATGCACGTTTAACCGAGCACAAACGATCACTAAGAGTTGGTACCGGGTCACATTTGCCGCATCACTGCAAGGACTGCGGCAAAGAAGAGAAGAAGAATTGTCCACCAAAGCTCCAGGAAACTCAAATCATTTGCAGAAGTAAAGATAAGACTGCCCGAGAACTGCTAGAAGCTCACCGGATTAAAAAAGGCGGGAGTTCCTGCATCAGCACCCCATCGCTAGTCATACATAAGAATGAGAGTATATTTTTAGATAAGTTTAGAAAGATTTGAGTCACTTCCCTACCATGCAGTATCCATACCATCGCCAGTATCTTTTACCCTTTGCTTGTGTTTTTTTTTCCATCACCCCTACCTCTTGGCTATAAATAAGCCGTGCGTGTATCCAATAAACAGTTGCAAGTAGCGCCTGTGTCGTGTCCGTCTTTGCCTATATGCCGTGCCTTTTGTGCGCTTCATCCACTCAAGTTTGATAAGGCTTCGTCAGGATCTACAGAACGTCAATTGGTCGTATGTGATAAATGCTGTAAACGCAGGTGACGCATTTGATTTGTTCCGTGACAAATCAAGTACACTTTATAATCAATACTTTCCTGTTATAGAATATCGTACCTCTAAAAGAATTCGAAAACCTTGGATAACGACTCAATTGTTAACCAAAATTACCATGAAGAATCAACTGTTTCGCAAATTCTTAGCCACCCGTGAAGTCAGCGACTTGCGCGAGTTCAAAAAATACCGCAACAATCTTAATAAAGCACTGAAGGTTGCTAAAGTAAGTTACCTTGAAAATGCATTTCAAAGTACCGCCAGTGACGTTAAAGTTACGTGGAACAAACTAAACAGTCTCTTAACTCGGTCAGCATCTTCAAGTTGTGTAGACGATCTTGTCATAAATGGTCGAACAATATCCGGTTCTGACTTAGCGAATGTATTCAATGAATACTTTACTAATTTGCCGACACCGACGTTGACCGGTGCTGCAAGTTCTTTTATAAAACCTAACCACACAAACAGTATGTATCTCCATCCAGTAACTGAGAACGAAGTAATCACCGCGTTTATGTCCCTCAAAAACAGTTGCAGCTGTGATGCATATAACATGCAAATCAAGCCTATCAAATTTGTACTAGACATCATAGCCCCCATTCTTACCGATATATTTAATATGTGCTTCAGAGATGGTGTCTTTCCTGCATCAATGTAGTTAGCGAAAGTAACTGTCATCCATAAAAAAGGTGAAAAAAATAATCTCAATAACTACCGTCCTATTTCTATCTTGCCAGTCTTCTCGAAAGGACTTGAAAAATTAATTCACAAACGGCTTACATCATACTGTGAAAACATGAATATACTAAGCGACGATCAGTACGGTTTTCGCAAGTACCGATCAACTCAGTTAGCTCTTCTTAAGCAGAAAGAATATATAATTAAAAATCTGGAGGTTAAGAAATTTGTACTAAGCATATTCATTGATTTCACTAAAGCATTTGACTACATGAATCGCAATCTTCTTACTGACAAATTACAATATTATGGTATATATGGCCCACCTTTAGACTTACCGAAGTCTTATCTGAGTAGTCGCTCCCAGTACGTAAGCATAAACGATCACCCATCATGTCCGTTGCCAGTTAACTCTGGAGTTCCTCAAGGCAGTATATTGGGTCCACTTTTATTTAACATATATCTTAATGACATTTCAGCAATTGATGCACGAGCAGAATTTGTAATATATGCAGACGACACCACCATATTACTCTCATCAGACACGTGCACAGAACTTCTTGATACCGGTAACTCAATTCTACATAAAGTTAGTAACTGGGCAAGGGCAAATGGTCTAGTAATTAATGAAACAAAAACTAAAGCCATCATTTATCGCGCAAAGTCTCGATCTGTTCCGCAAAACACAACACTTACCCTCAATAATTGCACAGTAGAGATAGTACCTAGTTTTAAAACGCTAGGCGTATTATTTACAGAAACCTTGTCTTGGGACGCCCATGTGGACCACATAGCTTCCAAGTTAGGAAACATGGTTGGTATTTTTCATCTCCATAGAGACTACCTTCCTCAGAAAATAGCATTAATCCTATACAATTCTCTGTTCATGTCGCACATAAATTATTGCATTCTTGTATGGGGTACTACCACACTAAGCAACAAGTTAAAACTGTCCCGGCTCCAAAATAAGGCAATCCGTGTTATGACCCGGTCTGCCTATGATCATTCGATTGCACCCTTGCTCCATAACCTGAATTTGCTAAGCGTTAATGATATACATAGATACCAGCTTTGTAAATGTTTGATTCGTGGCAAACTACAGCACAATAATTATCTTATTAAGCTTGGTGAGTTGGTAATCAAAGAGCCATCGGGTTATAATACGCGAAATCCCTTATACTGGAAAGTAGAGCATTATCGAACTAATTATGCAACACACTCTCTAAAATATCAGATACCAACTCTTCTCAACAATTTTCTTCAAGAAAATATAGACATTCTTAACATTCACCTCAAACATTTAAAACAACTTTTTTTTCCTTCATGATAATTCACGACACTATTTTTGTAATGTCCTTATTAGTTTTATATCTTAAGCAATGTGCCGCTGTACCATACTTTTTGTGTCCTTATCGCTATTTTTAATGCTCGGCGAGTAAGAACCTAACCGTTTTTTCCTTTGTTTTCCTATGTCAAATGATGTGCTAGACATTTTTATGTGCCTTCATTGCTTCACGTCATAATATGCTGTGCTACTCATGTTCCTTCCGTACCCATAATTTCTTCATTGTGTACATTGTCGACTTGGCCTACCACTGCATTTTGTGTTTGCTCCTAACCGAAATTTGTTTTTCTTTGGCGCAGATACTTGAATCTATTGTACATTTGTAACTATTGTCTTCATTATTCTTTGTTACTAGTTTCTTATCGGTGTTCGGTCTGTGTTCACTACTGTTTTGCCTTTGAGGGGATAAGGCCTTAGTCAAGCTGCGTACGCAGCTATTTGCCTTATCTCCTCCATTATATGTAATGAAAGACCAATAAATTATATTATTATTAAATTACATGGCATAAAAGAACCACATAACATACGACATGAAGGATGCAAAATTCACCTGAAACAAAGCAATCGCTGCTAGGTGCAGCACACTCTCTGAAAACGCTGCAAGTCCCTTCGCACACAACTGTGTGTATATATAACGTGTCAGTTAAAAGATTCCTTAAAAAAAGAGTTGTAGCTATCGCAGTTAAGCAATTTCATTACACCTTTATCACCAGCCCTCTCAAAGAAGGCTTCGTTCACAAGGCGGGCCAATAAGCATCTGCAAGCAATATTTCGATAGTGCAAGAGGCTAGGGGAAAGCTTGTACGCATTTATCACTGGTGGGTAGCTGGGAGCACTAGGAATTATGCCCCACACCTTCCATTTGAGGAAAATGCTCATACCACTGAGCCACTACAGGCGTCAGCACACTGCGGGTCTCAGCTGTGAGCGAACACACCAGCACTTGTCCCGTCCTCTCCTTTTTGGCCTCGTGCCATTGCACTGGTTCACCAAGAAATAACACTTGCGTAAAAATAGTGCACTACAATTTGTGCTGTGCTGAAACAGGTGTCGCAGTACTGTAGGGACTTGAAGGATACAGTAACTCGCCGGAAGTCGATTTGGAATGCATCATTTCCAGGCACTACACATATGGTAGCGTGGTATAAAACTGCAAGAAGCTAATGACACCATTCATCCCAAGTACGGTAATAATTTGTAATTTCCCCCTGATCTAATGAAAAGGGTTCAGCTTAAGCTAAGGACAACACAGCAAGCCATGTAAAGAAAAATGATAGGTGTAACGTTAAGACACCGGGAGTGGGCAGAGTGGGTAAGGGAACAAACGCGTGTTAATGACATCCTAGTCGAAATCAAGAGGAATAAATGAGCTTGGGCAGGGCATGTAATGCGAACGCAAGATAACCTCTGCTCGTTAAGGGTGAAGCAGTGCATTCCAAGAGAAGGCAAGCGTAGCGGGGGTTGCAGAAGGTTAGATGGGTGGATGATATTAAGAAGTTTGCACGAATACGGTGGGCGCAGCTCGCAAAGGACAGAAATAATTGTAGAGACAAACGAGAGGTCTTTGCCCTGCAATGGGTGTAGTCAGGCTAATGATGATGTTCCCGGATCTAACGTGGAAATTTCTTATATTTCTACGTCCATGTCCGCGTTCAATCGGAACTGCTGCTGTCAAACCCAAGAAACGCCGGACTTCATTTTATCTCCATTAACAACTACAACTCCACTTACTCTAAAATCACATCAGGGTTACCGCAGGGGATCGTTCTTGGTCCACTCCTCTATTTATTATACGCTAATGATTCACCTATCTCCGTGTCTTCTCCAGTTATGCTGTTTGCTCATGACTACATGATATGCCGTAATATTGTTTCTAACACTGACCAACAGTGTTTGTAAACTGACCTTGATGTAGTAACCGCATGGTGCACATCTTGGCTTACGCCACTTAATTCTTCTAAAACTAATCTTATGTCTTTCACTTGCAATTTTCGCATTCCCATAACCTATTACTTAAATAACGATTCGGTCGAACTTGCAACTATTTACAAGTATACCTCAGAGGTCGCCTGCATTCAGACTTAACATGGCTTAACCACATTAATATAACTTTACCAACCACCGTTCTCTTCCTCGGTCTGCAAAAGCAAAACCTCTGACTGGCTCCCCCGCACCTGAAGAAACTTAACTTCATAGCACTCATTTGTCAGAAGATTGAATACGCACTAGCCATTTGGGATCCTGACCAAGCCTATCTCGTAGCTAACATTTAGTCCTTGCAGAACCAGGCGGCACGTTTTGTTTTCAGAATACTCATATGCTACCTGCGTCACTGCCTTAAAAAATCGCGCCGAATTAGAAGGCTTATCTCACTGCCGTAAACTATCACTACTAACGCTTTTCTATTAACTGCATCACCATCCATCTCTTCACCACGATTTATTCCAATCACCATCAGCCGCCTTTCCGCGACTCAACCAGCCCCACACAGAGTTAAACACACCGCGTGTCGTTCATCTGCATTTGCGAAGTCATTCATACCACACACTATCATAGATAGGAATGATATACCAGCGCATATAGCCATTGAATCTAACGCATTCGCATTTTTTGATCTCATCTGCAGAGACGTTGGCATTTGAAATGCTTCCAGTTTCCATGTTTTCCATTTACTGAACTTTTTCGATTACTTCCGTTCTTTTCGTGCCTACTACGTAAATTGTAGTATTTGTCATGTCCATTACGCCTTATTATTTTTTAAACCTATACTTTGTATTATAGTCTTTCTAATCGCCTGTTTATTTACTCTCTGGCGCTTAGTTATTTTTCCATGTTAAACCTTACCTGTTTATTGTCCTTTGCGTGTTAATGATGTTCCTTATACATGTTTTTACACTGACCCCCCACCCCCCTATGTATTGTCCTCGAAGGAGTACCTTTAGGTGTGCTACTCCCAAATGAGCACCTTTAGCTTTACCCCTCATATAAGGTCCTCACCCAAAGGCTCTTGAGGTATCTGTAATATGTAAATAAATAAATAAATAAATATATAAATAAATAAATAAATAAATAAATAAATAAATAAATAAATAAATAAACAGCAGTGTCATTTTTGCTTTTACGGCTAATTTCCTCATCCAGCCAATTTCTTTAAAAAACAGTTGTTGTTCTTGTTCTGGATACGCACACGTTGATGCTTTTTGAGTGTTACACCGTTTTCTTTATGTTTGCAAAAGCTGTCGCTATGCCTTCTGTGCTTATATCGTTTTTTTATTCTGTCCTATTTGCTGTTAATTCATTTTACTGCTTTTATGTAACCTTTCTTTGTTTTTTGTGACCCTCATTTATTTTGATTTATATATGTATATACTGCCGTCATTTTGTTTCACTGTCGTATGTAACCATCTACTGTCTGTAATGCCCTCGGGATAAGGGTAAAGAAATAAATAAAAGTAAAAATTACACAAGGCAAACAAACACACACACGCACACAAACACACAAACACACACACACACACACACACACACACACACACACACACACACACACACACACACACACACACACACACACACACACACACACACACACACACACACACACACACACACACACACACACACACACACACACACACACTGTTTATGTACATGCCTCCAACAGAGCTGCACACAGTTGTGTGCAAAGCGTCACGGTAGTTGCAAGATGACAAAGTGCTTCATGTAAGGTAGGGACATAGAAACTGCCAACCTTTGACCTGGAAGCAGGTGAAGCTCCGAGAACCACCAAATTTGCTCTACTGAATTTCAAATTGGCGATCAGTAGATAACAGTCTCATTGCATATGTTAGCATCAGGCTGAGGTAGATGTGGCTTCTTTTCTTGAACAGGTACACAATAAGGGATTGCCCTAGTCATGCAGCATTATTGTTCAAGACAGTGCACCCATGCACTCATGGCTGACAAAGCCAGCTTAAAATGCTCATTTCTTTCTATGAGTGTTCACTGTTGTAGTTAGCACATGCTGTGTACTGTGCCCTACATTCTAGCACCTTGGATATTTTGGCTTTGCAGGCAAACGTAGCCAGGGAGTATGCCTAAAATAAAGCGAGAAAAAAATTTTTAATTTGGTTTTTCAGAGAAGTGTGCACTGTCTTCAGTGGGCATCAAAACCATGCCAAGACGGAAGGGGATGGAAGGAGGAGTAAAATATGAGAAAGTGGTGGCGTAGTGGAAAGCCCAAAAAACTTAGGCCACCTGGGGATCTAATGTGCATGGAGGTTCCAAAGCTAACGAATACCTTTTCTGTTTCATCTCTATCAAAACGGCACTGGCTGCTGATCCGACATTGAATCCAGGATCAAGTGAGGGGCAGCATGGGAATAGCAGAGATCATCCTAGCAGTTGAATATTGTTTACTGCAGTCCCCGTGGCACCGCTGAAGACATCACTGCTTTCTCTTTTGAAACCTCATCTTCAAAGCTGCCTAAAGTGTTATAGTCACTTTTTAATTGTTACCTTCAATTTCCCTGTGGCTCGGTTTCCAAACCAACTTCAGATGTCTGTCGAGCATACACTTCCATCATATCTTGAAACTTCTACCAAAACAAAAACAAAGCACCAGAGAAAATGTTTAGCTATAAATACCAGGGATTAATTCGCAAAAAGTGCGCATTGCCCAGCACTCTTCAATGTGCCACTTAGCAAACAGGCTACATATGTATTTCATAACATTAGTTTGTGCACAACTGTGACAATGCATAAATTGCAGTGCTAAAAGTGTGGCTTGCTTTAAGTCACTACAATTTCTCAAACGGACACAACATTGAGAAATAAATTATTTTTTCAAACCTGCACCTAGCATCTAAAATAAATCTGCGCATCCACAGCACCGCCGCTATATAGAAAAAGCCGCAGTTTCGCTATGTATGAAACGGTATGTAGTGTGCCCAGTGCACAATCCAGATGCTGCGAACACTTGTAAATTGAATGTCAGAACCTGAGAGGATCTGATCATATAATCAGACTAGCCTTTAACTCTGAATGCTTCCATGTGACCAAAGATAGTTCCTTAGCACAGATAAGCAAAGCTGCTATCACCGACCAGTTAGCAGAGCAAAATGCATTTCAAGACAGCTACCCATAGAAATACTCGAAGAGGATATGATAAATTTCCTACGGAGCTGCAGGAAACCCTGCTATATGTGCAATACAATTTATACACTTTTGAAGTTTGCATGTTGAGGAATGCATAACCCTCTACCGGACATTTTTATTTTCGAAAATGGTACCAAAATGATCACTTAGTACCCCTGCAGCAATCTGTTGACAAAGCAATGAATCATTTCTATGAGCTCTGCTCGCCTTAAACCATTTGTTGATTTGCAGACAGATTGCAGCACGGGTGCTTAATGATAATTTCGGAAACAGAAAAAACGTGTATGCGAGGGCGCTAAAGCTAAGATCTCAGAGTACAGATCTAACTAATACCTGTTTAATGAACAGCATCATTTAGTGTGCAATTTAATTTGTATGCACTGCTTGTTTTCTTTGCGGTTGCTCACTTGAATGAATGTACTAGTTGTTTAATAGTGAAACAAGCACTGGTCAACATATATAACGCAATTCTTCAAGGATAACAGCAACAAAGACACAAGGAGAGCAGCAGGAAGGAGGCAATTAACAGGCTGATTAAAAACCGGACATTTCAATGCATTGCTTTAACAAACACCCCGCAATGCTTGCACATACGCTCACAGGCAAAGCAAATACGGTGCAGCAAACGAGAAATGATCAAATGTTGCCTTCTTGGGCAATAAAATAACACCTGCGTCAAATATGCATCAACTCTCATTACGAAATAGTCACCACCACCATTATTGTCGCCATAAATACTTCCACTGGAGGAATAAGGCCTCGCCCAATAACCCCGAGTTCACCCTCTCCTGCACAATATTACAAGCTTCTGCAGCAGGACTGGTGCCGAAATGCAGGAGGAAAGCTGCAGGTTAACATACCGGGCCAGTCCAGTCAAGACTGTGGGCGTGCTCTGCTGTTTGAAAAGAAATTTTAATGTTCAGCACCAGGACGATGAGATTATGCCAGAAAGAAACAACCATTAAAATGAAGTGTCTAGCATGCTAGAGAGGCATCAATTTCATCACTCAGGACGAAGTGGCTTATCAGTTTGTTTAATTGGTTCTTGATGCCTTCTTGTTGCACCTTTTTTTTGCCAAGCATGAGACCATGCGTGAATGTGAGGACAGGCAGGCACAGACTCAACATTGCGAATAAAGAAATTCACCAAAGTGAGCACCTCTCCCACTTCTTTCCATTACTCTCTGTATGCCTTTCGCAATGCTTTTTCGTGGGTCATTATCAAACCTCGCAGCTTGCCACCTCAGCAACACTGAACATAAAATTTTCATTGAAAGTCTGAAGGTAGGTGGCACTTCGCAGCTATTGAATGCAGACCAGAGGGTGCAATGTTTGATGCCCAATGCCCTTATGCAACATAAAAATAAAAAAGTGATAGTCGATTAGCGTAGTTAGGCCCAAGGCGAATGAGGTGTGCCAGTAGTTCAGTTTTCACTTTGGTTCCGGTGTTCAGATCCATTGTTCGTGGATAGCAGTTGGACTGTTGTAATGTTCATATTTGTGGAACTTGGTCATTGCGGCACCCGACACTTTTGTATACAACACCTTGCATACAACATACGATAATGAGAAATACCTGTAACATGGCACATAATAATCAGAAAGTGTCCTGCAGTCAGGGGTGTGCCATCCACTGCAGTCAAACAAAATGAGTCCTTACTTCTTTAAAACTGCGCCAAGTGCCTTAAAGAAACCACCAAATGATATATACCACATTTACGAAAAGTTCACAAGCGATCAGTATTCCATCACTCATCACCCACACCAGAAAAAAATTTAAGCTAGCTGGCTTTGTTAAGTATAAAAATGATTCCTCACATTGAACCCACACTTGCTGGCCAGCCGAAAAAAAGAAAACAGGTCTGCACTGCACCTTGCTACGTCCCCGATCCGGCCTATAGCACTTCAACACACCCAATAGCAAGGCTCGCCCAGATTTCACACTATTTCACAGGGGAAGAGGCAGTCAAGAATGTGTGCCAAAGTGTTGCCCAAATCAATTCCGAGCAGTAATTTTTAAGAAATATTCGTAAATTATAGGGTCCACCGAGAGCTTTTAAACTTGACTGGAATACTCACAAAAAACCACCTATATAGGTTTGTTGCTTTAGAATATGCCCATGGTAATCAATGAAGGGATCTTTTTAATGATACTTGTAAATGATGAGATCAACGATAGAAGACACAGGAAGGTAATGAAAAAAGCCATCATCGGAACGGAGGGTTGACTGCGCCAGAAACGGGCAAGTTTTCATTTGTTCTTGTGCCACCATTCCTGTACCAAACTGACAGCTTCTATTTGCGCTTTTATTTTCTTTTTATATTGTGTTCTTATCTCCATATTCGTCATATGTCCTGAAGTGGTGCAAGAACTTGCTATGAACCCTGGGACCCACCTTAAGAACCACGATGAATTTTGTCTCCTTTTCTCGGGCGAGTTACACTCTGCCAAACTTGATTTTCCCCAGTGGCCGGCCAATCTCAAAATCTTTAAGGCACCACTCCTTGACAGACAAGAACCGAACAAGGGCTATGATGTGTAGTTCACCTTTCCGTCACGTGATGCGCAATAAAAACGGCAATATAGTTACTGATTCGTTTGTTGTCATTCCATTTCTTGTGGTAGGCTGGCATAAGTGTTATAGTGAATTAATCCTACTTATCAGAATTTATACTGCAGTGTTTTCATGCATCATGCGACGAAAGTCAATTGTATATTACTTAGCAGTCGGCGGCAAATACCAAGTGGTGAACCATATGCTCTTGGTGAAGGTGATGACGATTATGGATTTTTATGGCGCAAGGGCATCTAGGGCCCAAGAGCGCCATGGCACAGGGCTTTTTCTATTTCTCAAGGTTTGGTCAAAGACCCATTTCCCAAGCATTTCACCCTAAAGAATTCGAGCACCAGACCAGGGGAAGCTTGTAATTATTGTATCACCGGTAAGTACCCGGGGGCAGTGGGTATCGAACCCCGCACCTGCCACATGCGATGCGGATGCTCAACCACTTGGCCACCGCTGCTGTTTACCTATTCTTGGATACTTGCGCTCCTGCAGCCGCCGAAAAACCAAGTAACGACTTTGGCACCTACTGGTAAACACACACATGAACCTCTACCGCATTTACAAGACAATTAAAAAGACACAAACAAAAACAGTGCAGAGGATCCATCGATACATTAAGTGCCATATATGTTGCTTGTATGGAATTGCAGTGGAAAGTGGTTATAGTAGCAGCTGCTTTGTTGCTTGACGGCCACGTGAGGCCCATGCAGCGTCCGCTAGGTCTCCTCGTACTGTCTGTTTTTCATGGATGCATTATTTTTTTCTGAAAATCTTTAACACAGCTTTCTCGAATGCATTGGAGCGTACAGAACAAATGTTGAGAAACTGTCGTAGGGACAGGAATTCCAAAAGTTAAACCAAGGTGTTTAAAAAAGCTCAAGGAATTATACCAATGCAGATATTTCGGTTGTAAGGTAACAAATATTTCCACGGACCTCGAATATGATACCAGCTGAACGCTAATAAAGTCATCACTGTATGCAAGATGACTTCCTTGTGGCGCCCATCGCCTTAAAAATGTGTTACTTGGCAGTGACAGGCCTGAGCGAGTAAACACAATGAATGTATTACATACATGTCCTGTGCACAAACTTTACTGCAGTCACATGCTGTAGAGACGGTTGGTGCCACTACGAGGTACGCCAGTTTTATTTCACCATGAGCCAACTTATTTTTAAACTTTGGCTCCCCGCTGGCCAGCAACACCTTCTTTCGCCCTTCGGCAGCGCCACAAAGAAGCTGATTTCCTGCACTGTACCATCGCGTGAAAAACAAGAAACATACGAGTGGTCCGCACAGGTAAGTGCCACCGACCTGTCGCGAAGCCCGACGGTTTCATAGCGCAAGTCGCGTACCCCGTCTGCTGAAGCAGCGAGTAAGGAAAAAAAACCCACAGTCAGTGAGTTTTGCCGGCACACACAGAAATAACGGCTACGGCCAAAATTTATACAGAGGCTGTGCTTGAAGAAGATGAATCTTAAAAGAGACAAAACTTTCGTA
This sequence comes from Amblyomma americanum, assembly GCF_052857255.1. Lineage (NCBI taxonomy): Eukaryota > Metazoa > Arthropoda > Arachnida > Ixodida > Ixodidae > Amblyomma > Amblyomma americanum. The sequence goes on along the minus strand of NC_135497.1, from coordinate 112,765,263 downwards.
AGAAGCCACCCGCTATCGATCGGTGGCAGTAGAAATCATGCAAAGGTCACAAAGAAACGACCTCATCGACGCCACTCTGCGGTCTCTTCGCGCGCCTTCACCCGGAGGCTTTCGCTAAATTATATTCGAAGGCGCCGCATTATTAATCGATACCATCGCACACTTGCGCTGTCGTGAAGCAGCTCTGTCAACAACTTGCAGGGCTATGATGGAGCGACGAAGAACATTATGTACATTCGGCGGGCAAGTACGAAACAACATCGCGTGTCCACAACGAAGTACTCTCACAGCACTCAGCTCAATCTGGAGAATTCTGAATCTGGGACTGCCTAAACCGTGAACTGAAAGGAAGATTCGCCGAGCTCGAATCTAACAGGAGAGCTCGGTCAAACAGCTGTGGGCCGATGCACGAGAGAGAGACGAAAATGCAGATTGCGCATAGACACGTTCAATGAAAAGCGCGCCAGCCTCTTCCGGCTCGGAGTACTCACGACTCGTCTGGGTTCGGGAGGCTTGAGAGTTATTGGCCGGGAAAAAAAAAATAAGAAAAACTGTGACGTCACATCTATGATGATGTGAATACTGCCCTATGGGTTCCGGGCGGAGAAAGGAGAAGTGTGGCAGCGTGCAGGGCGAGCCGGTGCGCGTGCACAATCGAACGTTGGAGCCTGGCTTCGAGGCAGTTGCTGTGGTTGGTTGAGTGGCGGGTCGTATTTTGGAGCTCGGCCTTTCCCCAAGGCCAGAGAGCCCGCACCGGCTGGGCATCCAGGTCTGGGGTCTGGCTTCCCGTGCACGCTACCCACCACGGTACCCTGCCTGCTGTCTCCAGCCTCCCGCTAGCCAGGCGGCATACCGGTGAGCACCCGCCTGCTGACTCCGGCCTCCCGGTAGCCAGGCGGCCAACCGATGCGCTCATCCCTGCTTGTACCGGCCTCCTGATACTTCCCCGGTGACCGGGCTGCACCTCCGCCACCGTGTGCTTCTGGGCCGACTAAGACTGTCGCACCGGAACCCATTGTCAGACGCTGATGTTCACCTCGACATAGGTTGTGAGTACTCTGCAGTGTGTGTGTGTGTGTGTGTGCGTGTGTAAAAGCAGGAGACATTATACCTTCGTCCTCGTCGCTCAAGAGGAAGTGCGTCGTTATGCGGGGTGTGGCCTGTACTAGTGGCTAGGCCTCCTGAACGGTCCTGAGCCCATTAATTACATCACATTTTGCGAGCCTGCCAGGATACGTCAGCGAGAGGGCCGATTAGCTGATCCGTATTCACGCTGAGAGCTAAGCTTGAGCGGCAATCGACCTCGAACGTCTAACTACGTTGGGTACGCAACTGGGCCTCTCGGATGCGGAACTGAGAGAGGGTAGAAAGTGAACGCTCAGCACAGAGGGAGGTACGGGCTGCGGAAAGAGAGGAAAGTCGGGAAGCCGCTGCGGGAGGGAAATATTTTCGAATTCAAACTCAGACTCCAAGAAGGAATTAGGAGTAAAGAGACCGCTCTTGTGGAAACTCTCCCAGCGTAGAACCATGCCCTTTCTCTCAATCCGCAAAAGCTGTTATCGTTGTTTCATGAACGGTGCGACGACTTGCATGCACACTTACAGCGTTTGCATGCACACTTGCAAGGCACAGGGACACTATATCTCTTTGATGGTACCGTCACCCAATTAGCCGAGGCAAGAGTGCAAGCATACGCCCTACTTCTCAGGTGAGGTGACAGCACATTGCATGAAACGCCCCTTGTACGACGTCATTATCGGCAACATCCTAGGTGTCTGGGAACCGCCTGACCCCGACCCAGACTGGATGAACGCACGCGTTAGCGAGCATGACACGGCGCCAGTTCACCAGGGACACCTCCAGCCTAGAAATTCGGAGCGTTGTGTTACCGTCGTTCCCAAGATACAAGAGGATAAGTTAAAGCCGTTGCATATGCCACTAATTCAGTGCTGTGACGTCACAACAAACCAATTAGCTGAAGAGCGGTGGAAGGATGCAACACTCAAACGGCTCTTCTCTAACCTCAATAAAGAGTTTGTATACGGCAGCGGTCATAAATACTTCTTCCGTGAAGAAGGAAATATCCTCTGCCGAGATTACATCGTGTCGACCGGCAGTAACTTCAAACATATAGTAGTAGCCGTAGCGTTCAGACCTCAAATTCTACAGATGGCCCATGAAAGCATCATGGCTGGGCACCAGGGAATACGACGCACGACCGATCGCACACTAGAGGATTTTTATTGGCTTGACCTACACGGAGATGTCACGCGATTCCTTAAGTCGTGCGATACATGCCAAAGAACCACACCAAAGGGCAAGGTTGGCATTCTACCGCTTGGCAACAGGCTGCTGATCAATACTTCTTCCGAACGGATTTCCGTCGACCTCATACGGCATTTCTCACCCAAGTCTGATAAAGGCAACCGATACGCGTTCACGCTGATGGACTTCGCGACACATTGTCCTGACGCCGTCGCAATTCCTGTCATTGACGCTGTGCACGATGCAGAAGCGCTAGTAGAAATGTTTTCTCGCCTCGGTATCCCCCCAAAAATTGTAACTGAACTGACCAGAGAGCAACCTTTACCGATGACTTCATGAAGGATGTAAGCCGTCTACTCTCCATCAAGGTCCTCAAGACGTCGCCTTACCACGCGCTGGTGAATGGCCAGGCGGAAATGTTTAATGGAACTCTTAAGACGATGCTTAAGAGCATGTGCCAAGAATAGCCTAGGTCTTGGAATAAGTATCTGGCCCCATTCCTCTTCGCTTACCGTGAAGTTCCACAGAGAAGTCTTGGGTTCTCTCCGTTCCAGTTGATCTATGGACATCATGTACGAAGGCCACTGACAGTACGAAATGAGCTCTGAACAAATCAGAGCATTGATGGAGAAACTCGCTCAACGTACGCCTATCTTGTCGACCTCATAAGCTGGTTGGAAGACACGTGGAAACTTTCTCACGAGCAACTCGAGAAGGCACGCCAGAAACAGAAAACATACTATGACCATAAGAGTCACCCCACAAGGTTAGTCCCGGGCGACAAGGTGCTGATTTTGCTGCCCACAGATTCTAACAAGATGCTCATGCAATGGAAAGGGCCATCCGACGTCCTTGAACAAAAAACAACGTGTATTACCTTGTACAGCTAGCGCACAAGAGCGAAGTTTTTCACATATATATGCTTAAGATAAGATGAAGAGCGCAAGCCCCCGGTGACGCGGAAAGTATCGGCCGCCGCAGAGACCGACCAACTCCCATTGGACCTTGAAGCACTCAATGTGGAGTGCCCCGTAGAACTGCCTGCTCTGAATCTCCGTCAAACACAGTGCTCTGCGGACGTCCAATTCCTTTCAGGTCTTTCAGAGGCGCAGACTGAAGAAGTACAAAGTTTGTTCCGTGAATTCGAGTTTATTTTTGCAAGAATACACGGGCACCATCGACTGCATAAAAGCAACCGATAACGTGGGTGCTGATTATCTTAGCCGTGTTTGATTGCCCCACAATAACTTAGCTTAGTCACCATGTCGGATCCGATAACATTATTGCTTCTTTGCCTCCTGCTTGTGCGTGTTGACAACTGTATTCCTCAGCACGCGGACTTGCATCTGTATGTACATATGAACCTATGTCTGTGAACAGACGGGAACTGTGAACATTCCTCGCGGGGGACATTTCCGTTCTACCCCCCCCCCCCTCCCTCGTGGTTCCAGAACAATTGTAACCACTGTCTTGAAACTGGGGGAGGTTGTGATGATGTGGATTGTGCTCTATGGGTTCCGGCAGGAGAAAGAAGTGTGGCCGCGTGCGGCGTGCCGTTGCGCGTGCGCAATCGATCCTTGGAGCCTGGCTTTGAGGCAATGGCTGTGGTTGGTTGAGCGGCGCCTCGTGTTTTGGAGCTCGGCGTTTCCCCAAGGCCAGCTAGCCTGCACCGGCCGGGCATCGAGGTCCGGGGTCTGGCTGCCTGCGCACGCTACCCCCCACGGTACCCTACATGCTGTATCCACCCTCCGGCTAGCCAGTCGGCCTACCAGTGAGCACCCGCCTGCTGACTCCGGCCTCCCGGTAGCCAGGCGCACTACCGACGCGCTCCTGCCTGCTGGTACCGGCCTGCTGATACTTCGCCGGTGACCGGGCTGCACCTGCGCCGCCGTGTGCGTCGGCGCCGACAAGGACTGTCGCACCGGAACCCAAAGTCTGATGCTGATGTTCACCTTGACATAGGTTGTGCGTGCCCCGCAGTGTTTGTGTGTGTGTGTTAGTGTGTATGCAGGTGATTGTATACCTTCCTCCTCGTCGCTCAAGAGAAACAGCGTCGTTATTGGGGTATTCACACGGGCGATGTAATTCTTCCCTAAGTGACGGCGGCTGCTCACACGTTATGCCTTCGAGAGAGCTCGCGGCGACGCACCATCATATTTTGCTCCCGCGGCCGCCGCCGACCAAGGAGGGGACCGTTCATTCAGCCTGCGCATTCACTCCCCGTCTCCCCGGGAGATGTGGCATGCCTGGGGTGCAGCCCGCTAGCGTCTTTCTTCATTTGGCTGTTCCCCATCGGGTTTCTTTTCTCTCATCTCCCCTCCTATCGCGCATCTATTCTGTTTTCCCCTTCGTCTTCTCTATTTTTCGCCAAACCCTGCAAGGGAATTGATTTGGCCCCTTCCTTCCTTTTTGACAGCTGCCCCTCTGCCTCCGCAGCACGGACGTTTTGCTCGTCCTTCTCGGCGTCTCGCTGCTAACCCAGGGTGAATCCGAGAGCAGGGACGGACTTCGGCGGATCGGCGACGTCGCTCACTCCTCTCCGCTTCCATCCTCGCCGATGTCCCCAGTTTGATTACCGCTTTATACGGCGGTCTGTAACATCGTTATGTGAGTATTGTTCAGAGGACTTGACGCGTATTGCTTTTTCTTGCGCGTCTCACCATTCCCAAATGGAATGTTTTTTTTTCGGGAGCACTGCCCTGAACTGCGTTAGAATGACTTATAATCGGCAGAAAGAAAATTTTGTTTGCAGTTGCATGACACCATGTATATGCCAAGTTATCAACAAACTTCAGTGGTCCATGGGCTTGTTCATCCGTCATGTTCATATTCAGGACTTTCCTGCCCCAGTTTCTGTGCGTAGTGTTTGTGCGCAGATAGTGTGTGCACTAGCGTTCAGTCAATGGTAGAGTGCCATATAAGCTGGCTGCGCAGGCTTTGTCTTCTTGGACATTTTTGAGTCATTACTGAAATAACAGTGCATAAGATGAAAAACAAAGAAAACTGCTAGGCAGCGCTTGTCTTGGGGGGGGGGGGGGTGGATTTATGCTTTCTTGGAGTAACGCACCAATCGCTCTTGAATTTTTTCGTCAAAACAATGGGGTCCAGCATGATTATCGTGTGTAAAGTTTCTGTATTTATGGGTAGGGCCGTCTGCCCCCTCCTCCCACCTCTCTATCAATAAACCCCTAGCTTGTCTTGCTGTTTTTTTCAACTGTTTGCCTCATACTTCACACTGTAAATTGAGAATGTATCACCAACTTGCCTGGAAGTCATTCCTGTTCATGATTGAACTACATATATATAGTGCAAGCAATGCGCTATCTCTTCTTGGAGCAAAAATGTACACCTATCCAATAAGTACATACAAGTGTAAATAGAAGTAAACAGATTCAGTAGCCTTGTACTCCTGTTTACGCGTGCCCTAATAGAAATTCGAGGCTTGGCATGTACATGATAATAGAGGTCGATCCTGTAGTTTCTCGTGAAGAGACAATAGTTCATGATTTCTGCTAGGACAGGCACCATTCACAAACAAAATATTGTGCTTTGTTTACTTGTGCTTGCATCTATACATGTGATGGTTGATGTTTAATCGGAACAGTGCAGTGTAGTGCTGTCATTCAAATTGTGGGGTAGTGGCATGTGATTCTTGATTGGTGTAATGCTCAGAATCTGGCATTGCTGGAGTACAACTTTCAGCCATGTGTGTTCTTCTTCTTTATTGCAGGTCTGTCAAGGAGTGGTGCCTTAAAGATTTTGAGATTGGCCGGCCACTGGGCAAAGGAAAGTTTGGCAGAGTGTACCTCGCCCGAGAAAAGGAGACAAAATTCATTGTGGCTCTTAAGGTGGGTCCCAGGGTTTCTAGCAAGTTCTTGCACCACTTCAAAACATATGACGAATATGGACATAAGAACACAATATGAAAAGAAAATTGAAGCGCAAATAGAAGCTGTCAGTTTGGTACAGCAATGTTGGCACAAGAACAAATGAAAACTTGCCCGCTTCCGGCGCAGTCAACCCTCCGTTCCGATGATGGCTTTTTTCATTACCTTCCTGTGGCTTCTTTCGTTGCGCTCATCATTTACTGGTATCATTCAAAAGGTCCCTTCAATGATTACCATGGGCATATTCTAAAGCAACAAACAAGGTGGTTTTTGTGACTATTCCAGTCAAGTTTAAAAGCTCTCGGTGGACGCTATAATTTACAAATATTTCTTAAAAATTACTGCTCGGATTTGATCTGGACAACACCTTGGCACACATTCTTGACTGCCTCTTCCCCTGTGAAAATAGTAGGAAATCTGGGCGAGCCTTGCTATTGGGTGTACTGAAGGGCTGTAGGCAGGATCAGGGACGTAGCAAGGTGCAGTGCAGACCTTTTTCTTTTTTTGGCAGGCCAGGCAGTGTGGGTTCAATGTGAGGAATCATTTTTAATCTTAACACAGCTAGCTAGCTTAAATTTTTTTCTGGTGTGGGTGATCAGTGCTGGAATACTGATCGCTTGTGAACTTTTCGTAACCTTGGTATATGTCATTTCGTGGTTTCTTTAAGGCACTTGGCGCTGTTTTAAAGAAGTAAGGACTCATTTTGTCTGGCTGCAGTGGATGGCACACTCCTCACTGCAGGACGCTTGCTGATTAGTATGTGCCAAGTTACAGGTATTTTCCATTATCGTACGTTGTATGCAAGGTGTTGTATACAAGGTGTCGGGTACCGCAATGGCCAGTTCCACATATGTGGACATTACTACAGTCCAACTGAACCAAAGCGAAAACTAGACTGCTGGCACACCTCATTCGCCTCTGGCCTAACTACGTTAATCGGCTATCAGTTTTTTATTCGGATGTTGTACAAGGACATTGGGCATCAAATATTGACCCTCTGGTGTGCATTCACTATCTGCGAAGTTCCACCTACCTTCAGACTTTCAATGGAAATTTTCTGTTCAGTGTTGCTGAGGTGGCAAGCTGCAAGGTTTGATAATGACCCATGGAAAAGCGTTGCGAAAGGCATACAGAGAGTAATGGAAATAAGTGGGAGAGGTGCTCACTTTGGTGAATTTCTTTATTCGCAATGTTGAGTCTGTGCCTGCCTGTCCTCACATTCACGCATGGTCTCATGCTTGGCAAAAAGGTGCACCAAGAAGGCATCAAGAACCAATTAAACAAACTGATAAGCCACTTCGTTCTGAGTGATGAAATTGATACCTATCTAGCATGCTAGACACTTCCTTTTAATCTTGGTTTCTGTCTGGCCTAATCTCATCGTCCTGGTGGAGAACCTTATTTCTTTTCTAACAGCAGAGCACGCCTACAGTCTTGACCGGACTGGCCCGGTATGTTAACCTGCAGCTCTTCTCCTGTATTTTGGGACCAGTCAGGTTGCTGAAGTTTGTAATATTGTGTAGTATATTCTGCAGGACAGGGTGAACTCGAGACTAATGGTCGAGGCCTTATTCCTGCAGCGGAAGTAGCTATGGCGACAATAGTTGTAGTGGTGATTATATCGTAACGAGAGGTGATACATATTTGACCCAGGTGTTATTTTTATTGCCCAAGAAGGCAACATTTCATCATTTCTTTTTGCTGCACCTTATTTGCTTTGCCTGTGAGCGTATAGACCAGCATTGTGGGGTGTTTATTAAAGCAATGCATTGAAATGTCCGGTTTTTAATCAGCCTGTTAATTGCCTCTTTCCTGCTGCTCTCCTTGTGTCTTTGTTGCTGTTATCCTTAAAGAATTGCGTTATATATGTTGACCAGTGCTTGTTTCACTATTAAACAAGTAGTACATTCATTCAAGAGAGCAACAGCAAAGAAAACCAGCAGTGCATACAAATTAAATTGCACACTAAATGATGCTGTTCATTACACAGGTATTAGTTAGATCTGTACTCGGAGACCTGCGCTTTTAGCGCCCTAGCATACACGTTTTTTTCAGTTTCCGAAATGATCATTAAGCACCCATGCTGCAATCTGTCTGCAAACCAACAAATGGTTTAAGGCGAGCAGAGCTCATCCAAATGATTCATTGCTTTGTCAAGATTGCTGCAGGGGTAATAAATGATCATTTTGGTACCATTTTTGAAAAAAATTTCCGGTAGAGAGTTATGCATTGATCAACATGTAAGCTTCAAACGTGTATAAGTTGTATGGCACATAGAACAGGGTTTCCTGCAGCTCCGTAGGAAATTTATCATATCCTCTTCGAGTATTTCTATGGGCAGCTGTCTTGAAATGCATTTTGCTCAAACTGGTAGGTGCTAGCAGCCTTTCTTATCTGTGCTAAGGAACTATCTTTGGTCACATGGAAGCATTCAGAGTTAAAGGCTGTTCTGATTATATGATCAGAGCCTCTCAGGTTCTGACATTCAATTTACAAGTCTTCGCAGCATCTGAATTGTGTACTCGGCACACTACATACCGTTTCATACATAGCGAAACTTTGGCTTTTTATATATAGAGACGGTGCCGCGGAGGCACAGATTTTTTTCAGATGCTACGTGCAGGTTTGAAAAAATAATTTATTTCTGAATGTTGTGTCCCTTTGAGAAATTGTAATGACCGAAAGTTAGCGGCACTTATAGGACTGCAATTTATGCATAGTCACAGCTGCGTACAAACTAATGTAATGAAACACATATGTAGCCTGTTTGTCAAGTGGCACATTGAAGAGTTTGGGCAATGCGCACTTTTTTGCGAATTAATCCCTGGTATTTAGAGCTAAAAATTTTCTCTGGTGCTTTGTTTTTGTTATGGTAGAAGTTTCATGGTATGATGAAAGTGTATGATCGACAGACATCTGAAATTGGTTTGGAAACCAATTTCAGATGTCTGTCTGTCGAGCATACACTTCCAGAATTAATCCCTGGTATTTAGAGTTAAAGATTTTCTCCGGTGCTTTGATTTCGTTTTTTGGCACAAGTTTCATGGTATGATGGAAGTGCATGCCCGACCGACATCTGAAATTGGTTTGGAAACCAAGCCACATGAAAAATGAAGGTAACGATCAGTATGATAAAAGTGCATGCTGGACAGACATCAGAAATTGGTTCGGAAACCAAGCCACATGGAAATTGAAGGTAACGATTAAAAAGTGACTATAACACTTTCGGCAGCGTTGAAGATGAGGTTTCAATAGAGAAAGCAGTCATGTCTTCAGTGGGGCCATGGGGACTACAGTAAACAATATTCAATGGCTAGGATGATCTCTGCTATTCCCATGCTGATATTGCATGTTGAGAAAAGTCCTGCAGCGTAACCCTCCATTGCCCCTCACTTGATCGTGGATTGCATCCCGACTCAGCAGCCAGTCCCGTTTTAATAGAGATGAAACAGAAAAGGTATTCGTTAGCTTTGGAACCTCCATGCACATTAGATCCCCAGGTGGCCTAAGTTTTTTGGGCTTTCCACTACGCCACCACTTTCTCATATTTTACTCCTCCTTCCATCCCCTTCCGTCTTGGCATGGTTTTGATGCCTACTGAAGACAGTGCACACTTCTCTGAAAAACCAAATTAAAAAATTTTTTCTCGCTTTATTTTAGGCATACTCCCTGGCTACGTTTGCCTGCAAAGCCAAAATATCCAAGGTGCTAGAATGTAGGGCACAGTACACAGCATGTGCTAACTACAACAGTGAACACTTAAAGAAAGAAATGAGCATTTTAAGCTGGCTGTGTCAGCCATGAGTACATGGGTGCACTGTCTTGAACAATAATGCTGCATGACTAGGGCAATCCCTTATTGTGTACCTGTTCAAGAAAAGAAGCCACATCTACCTCAGCCTGATGCTAACATTTGCAATGCGAGTGTTATCTACTGATCGCAAATTTTAAAATCAGTAGAGCAAATTTGGTGGTTCTCGGAGCTTCACCTGCTTCCAGGTCAAAGGTTGGCAGTTTCTATGTCCCTACCTTACATGAAGCACATTGTCATCTTGCGACTACCGTGACTCTTTGTACACAACTGTGTGCTGCTGTGTTGGAGGCATGTACGTAAACAGTTTGCTTTTTTTTGGTCCGCTTAGATAATGACTGGGAGGTTTCATTTGCATTAGAAGTGGCCAGTGACACCTAAAATGTTTGAGCAAGAGCTATCTTTATTAGGTTTAGTTTAAGCTTCACTTTCCTGTTCGCTATTCTTTTGCAAGAGCTTCTGCTTGAATCCTTCTGAGGTCCCAGTAGTCCCTGTTCTACCATTTACATGACCTCTCCGCATTTTTTATTGCTGCTTGTAGAGTCTGAGATGGAGTTGTAGGCCAGCTTTTGTTCGGCAACTGAACGTGTCCATTGTGGCATTCCCGTGGTTGATTTGTTGCAACTCAGTTAAGTTTCTGAACTGGCTACTATGGCACTACTTCCCATCTAGACCGGATAAACTGCTGACACATGTGTATCTGTTTCATTCTTATGCAATTACAAGCTGTTGTAGTAGTTGCCACTTGTCCTGTGCCATCCAATACGCCAGACGGCCTTAGTGGGTCATGTCACGACGGGCCAAATTTTTAACCAGAAGTGAAGTGAGCAGGCTTGCTACTTAGGTCTAGCAATTCATGCCATTGTGCGCTCGAAGGCAATGGGCAAATCCCAGACTTCCGTTTTCAACAAAGAAGGGGCAGTGATAGCAGTGTGTTCTTGTGCTCCCACACCACTCTCAAAAGCATGCCTTTTCCAGTTTCCACCTACATCTCATGACAAGTAGCAGGTTCTCAAGAGCACCCTCTCTGGCATGCATGTTTGTTACGGCTCTGGTCTACCGGATGACTGCTTTATCGAGCATGAGAATGTGTGTGTTTTCGTGTTACTACAATGGAGCATTCGCTACCAATGCAATTGCAAGTAAGAGCTGCTGGTAGCTGGCTGAGATCTCAAACTCTTGGTTACGACTTGCTTTGAAAACACATATAGCCCACAAAGAGGCCCCGTAAAAGAATTGCGAAAAACGTCCACGCAGGTGATGTTTAAGTCGCAGCTCCAGAAGAACAACGTGGAGCACCAGCTGCGGAGGGAGATCGAGATTCAATCTCACCTGAGGTGAGGCTGCTATTTCATATTGCACTGCATGGCACATGACGCATGAAAGTTGTTGCACCACTTGCTGCATTCAGAACAATAACTGATGCTGAACACAAGGAAGACAGCCGACACAGCCATCAACGGCTTGGAATGGCGGGAGTCGGGACTAATCATATTCGAAGGAATGGAGAAGATGAATTGATATTGAACCATTAGATGGGTATAACGAGCTGGTGTTAAGTGACTTTATTGCTACAGAGTCTTTTTTTTCCTTCACTGCTGTTGAGAATAAATCATGATTTTTAGAACGGTAGCTCGAGGCTGCAGAACATTCCGCTTCTAGTAGTATGTGCAACGCATTCAATGTTTGTGAAAGCTTTCAATGTAAAGCAAGGTGAAAAATAGTGTGTCATTAGCTTATTCCTTAAGGGCATTCTTGAGGGAGATGTAGTTCTAGGTCTTCCTTCAGAAGCCGCCGCAGTGGCACAGCGGTTATGGTGCTCTGCTGCTGGCATGAAATGCGCGGGTTCAATCCCGGCCATGAAGGTCAGCTTTCAATGAAGGCGAAATGCTAGAGGCCATGTGTACTGTGCGATGTCCGTGTATGATAAAGAACCCCAGGTTGTCGAAACTACTGGAACCCTTCACCACAGCGTCCCTTTTTGCCTGAGTTTCCTTAGGACATTAAACCCCATGAATCCAGAGTCTTCCTTTCGAAGCCACACCACAATTGTTTCCTGAGACATTTTGGCATTGACTCCTACGCACACGTGGGCATACATGCTTGCTGCTTTTGTGATCAAAGAAGCGTTTGAATTTGGGGTCATGAGTTCTTTTGCGAGTGCTTTGTTAAGTGGTATGGGCACCACGCTCTAAACAGAAAGGAGTAAAAATGGGGTGTGCTCGAGGACAGATTACTTCCTTTTTTACTCCCATGTAGGGGTATTCGTGTTCAGGGTGCACATACATACATACATACATACATACATACATACATACATACATACATACATACATACATACATACATACATACATACATACATACATACATACATACATACATACATACATACATACATACATACATACATGCATACATGCATACATGCATACATACATACATACATACATACATACATACATACATACATACATACATACATACATACATACATACATACATACATACATACATACATACATACATACATACATACATACATACATACATACATACATACATACATACATACATACATACGTGCATGCATACATACATACATACATACATACATACATACATACATACATACATACATACATACATACATACATACATACATATATATACAAGTTTTATTCTCCACAAAGAAGTGGACGGAGGTGGAGGGAAAAGCTGTACATTTGCGGCTTGAAAAATCCTCCGCCCCCTTACAGTGTATACACCAGCAGAGTGGGGCAGTAGACAGTCCCATTATGTTGTTGCAAAGAGAAAAGAAAAACAGCCCTGTATCGCATCAGACAATAAAATAAGCCTAAATAAGAGTTTCAATAGAGCACTGGATTTGGACGCCTGGAGAAAAAATTTTTTTCGAAAATGAAACAATGTAATGTAATTGAACATAAGGATATACCTTTGCATTCATTCGCAAAAAAGAGTATGATTAGCAAAATATTTTTATATATTTGGAAGAGACATATTGAGTATCTGCGCCTTCTTTTTCTGCAGCATTCAATAATCGCGGAAGATTATACCGGAGGGTTTGTTGTCCATAGGCAGTGCGACATTATGGAACTTTCCATCGTTCTGGAGTTCTGGTGCTGCAGGTGTGATAATTGGATCTTAATTCTGCCATTTCCGTAAAAACTGTACTCTCTCGTTGGACACTTAAACAATACTGCCTGCATAATTTGTATTCGTATATATTTCTTACTTTCAATAAATTAAGCAAAGCAAAGATATGTGAAGAAGATGCTGTGTTTTGAATGTTTTCAATTATTCGTACTATTTTTTTCTATAGCCTTTCAAGCTTCAACACATTAGTTTTTGTTGATGTTCCCTAAACTAAATGAGAGTAGTTTAGTTGGGAGACAAAGAGAGCGTTGTAGACCATTAGTTTAACTTTTTTGGAAGAGTATAGCGGTTGCGATTTAAAATTCCAGTTATGCAGCTCAGTTTGCTGATTAGACTGTTTACATGATCATTCCGTTGTAAAGTTGAAGTAAAATATACCCCTAACCCCTTGACAGTATCTACCACATCAATGGCAGCGGATCTAAACATTACGGTTCCTTGTAACGAAATATGTTTAATTTTTGGTCGAAAAACTACCACCTTTGTTTTGTTTGCGTTAACTTTTAATTGATTGCTGGAAGTCCACGAGTCCAATTTGCGCAAAAAAATATTTGCTTTAGTAATTCCTCCAGCTTCAGAACGTGATGGCACCAAAGCACTCGTGTCATACATAGGCATATATAACGAACTTGGTATCTGAGCAGATATGTACAATATCAATAATGTACAAATTAAATAGGACAGGGCCTAAAATTCTACCCTGTGGGACTCCTGAAATTATTTTTTTTCTCTGAGAAATAACACCATATATGTCGACATATTGAAATCTATATGATAGGTAAATTTTAAGGAGAGCCAAAACATGTCCCCGTATACCATAATGATGTAGTTTTTCAAAAAGGATAGTATGACTAATATAATTAAAACCTTGGCTAAAATCAACAAAAATACCCATAACGATACATTTCTACTAAATGCTTTAGAATATATTCCTTATGGTCCAACAGTGCCAGCTCTGTAGACATGTCCCTCCTAAAGCCATATTGCGAAGTAGTTATTATATTATGCTTGCTGGAGAAGCGCGATATTCGATCTAAGATAATTTTCTCGAGACCGTTCGAAAAGGCAGGAAGAATTGACATCGGTCTGTAGTTCGATACATCATTTTTATTTCCTTGCTTATATAAGGCTATCACACTGGCGACTTGCATTTTTGTAGGAAAAAAAGCTGTAGAAATGCAGAAATTAAAAATATGCGCTAAAATGGTGCTGATTATACGTATCACATACTTGACGGGTCTTATTTGTATACCGTCAGCATCAACACTATGAGAATTATTTAAACTAAAAAAAGAGAACACACTTCATTTGCATCTGTTGGTTCAAAAAATATTGTGCTAGAGTTTTTCTGCCCTAAAGTTTTGTATGATGCCTGGTTTTTAGTAGAATCTCTGTTAACAGAGTAGTCATTAAAAATATTTGCCATTTCTTCTCCTTTTGACATCTGTCCTTCGTGAAAAATTTCTTCAACTCTGTTTTTTCTCGCTCCGAGCCATCAGTGTATTTAAGTTATTCCGCATTAAGTCAGTGCGCTTTACGTTGGAACCGAACATATTCTCATAGTACAGTTTTCTTGCTTTTCTTAGCTGCTTAGTCAAGTCATTACGAAATTTTTTGAACGTAGCGAGATCAGATGCTGTACGAGTTCGCATAAATGTTTTAAACAGACGTTCTTTCTTTTCTATCTTCTTCAATAGGTACTTTGTCACCCTTGGTTTTCAACATCTCTTATTACCCGTATGGCGTTTGAAAACGAAGTGACGTTGGTATACCGAAAGAAACAAACTCAAAAAGGCATCATAAGTTGTGTTCGCATTTGATGCCTGAAGAACGTTGTCCCAGCAAACTGTTTCTAACTCATGATAAAAAGCTTCTAAGAGGGTAGGTGTAACAGGCTCTAAAAGATTAAACACTTTATGGTCAGAGTTTCCCCGAGTACTAAATTTTATGCTACAAAACACACGCAAGTGATCACTAATAGGGTAAGTGAGAACACTGGAACTGACAAGGTTAGCATCATAATTTGTTATTACTAAGTCAAGAATTGTTTACATGGACGTGTCGTTAGTCGTGTGGGAGAAGTAATATGGTTTATACAGCCATTAGATAGCAATACATTTTCAAAATATGTTTTCTTCGTACTATTGCTACTCATATCAACGTTAAAATCACCGGCAAGTATCACATTGTATCTGTTTTGGTTAACAAATGACAATAAATTATCTAAAAACACAAAAAATTCAAGGAGATAACCATCCGGATGCGAGAACAAGTTGCAAATGCAGCATCTTTCACTTGCAGACAAATAATCTCAAAACTATCTGTGACACAAGAAAATTCTGAAAGCAAGACAGGCTGTACAAGAGAGCTTACTAGCACAGACACACCACCACCGCGACGAGAGGTTCTATTAACAGAAAAAGTTGACATATCAGGAAGGTCAAAAGTGTCACAACTGCTTGATTGCCATATTTCTGTTTTCATCAGAACATCAAAACAATTCTCAAGCTTTTTTGACAAGGATTCTAGTTCCGCAACCTTGTTGAACACAGACTGTGCATTTAGGTGAAAACAAAGAAGGTAACCATGTGTCTGACCACCAAGCTCTTTTAAGAGTTCTTCTAAGGTAACGTGCCCTAGGTGCGCCATTTCAAGATAAGGATCACGGGTTCCCGACTACACGAAAAAGGCATTTAGCTTCGAAGTGTGGAGAGGTCACTCATGCTCTTGATAACCTTAGCGCCATCGCCACTCTTTCTACGCACCAAAATTTTGCCATTGACATGCCACACATATGCAAAGCCAGCCTGTTTAGCCCACTCTTTTGTGGCTTGCAACAATACTCTGGAACAGTTGGCCATGTTTTCTGTGATGTACACTGAGTCGTATTTTTCCCTAAGAACCACCCGTTTCTGCAGTAAAGCGTCTCGAAGATTCTGCCTTACAAAACGGGCAATCACAGCTTTTGTCTTTCCTGGTTTCGCCGACATCATATGAAGTGCGAGGGTGTCCACCTCAGTGAGATGGTTCATGCCAATCTTGTCCGCCACTTTGTTGACTTTTGACAAGAGGTCCTCTCCTTCCGCCTCACGAATGTCATGAATCTCTATGTTCAAGCGCCTGCTGCGCCATTCTAAGTCATGGACACTGAGTTGTAACCGAGTTATATCTTTTGAGCCAGCATCTCTCTCGAGCTTATCAATTCTGCCTTTAATTCCTTTGATTTCCTTATCCTGCGTATCAAGGCGCTCTTTTATAGTGGCAAACTCTTCATGTAGCATCTGGATTGAGCTCTCTACTGCATCTAGCTTTTCAGTGAGAGGGAGAAGGGAAGTCAATTTCCTGTTCATTTCCACAATAAGTACTTTAAGGTCGGCATCCGTATTCGAGTCACCGTTTGAGGCGTCACCCTTGCCTCCAGTCGAACGTTTACACGCTTCACAATTCCAAACCTTCTTAGCCGACCAATGTTTTGAAACAAATGTCGTTTCACTCATGCCTGAACATATCGCGCCATGAAAACAAAATTCACACTCACTGCATGTGATGGCGTTATCGTCATTCTTTAGTTTCTCGCGACATTTGCAACCCCGAGTCATGGTGACCAATATCGACTAGCAGGTTTGACCAACCTGTAAAACACAGCGAAGAACGGATTATTCGACGTCCGCCCCGCTCTGCCGCTGCGGCCAAAGTGCATGGCGAACTACGCCCCTAGTTGCAAAAGTTTCCGCAGCTTTCGTCACAGCCGTCGGCTCCCGTTGATTGGCTCCGTCTTGCTGATATGGAAACGATGCTTGAAAACAGTGCTTGAGTTCAGCCTTCCCAAGGAAAACAGGCCACGGTGAGATTCTTGTCCGAAGCACCGCGGAAACACTGCAGCATCTGCGACTGTAAAACACAGCGAAGAACGGATTATTCGACGTCCGCC
This sequence comes from Amblyomma americanum, assembly GCF_052857255.1. NCBI lineage: Eukaryota > Metazoa > Arthropoda > Arachnida > Ixodida > Ixodidae > Amblyomma > Amblyomma americanum. Next base: position 112,748,193 of record NC_135497.1, on the reverse strand, counting down.
CCGCTCTGCCGCTACTGCCAAAGTGCTTCGAATGCGCTCAGATTCTTGTATTGTACGGTCTCAGGCCTTCGGTATTCTCGGATGAAAAAAGTTTGGTCTTTTAATTCATTTGGAGAGTATGGTGCACTCTTTTTGAAAGGTATCTGAAATTTCCTCATTAGTACTACTCATAAGGCCAGCCATGGGATTGCCAGGCTTTTCGCACCAAACTGCACCGTTGTATTTAACCTGCTCAATGTTGCAGCAAATAAAATTTTTTCTTTAAAATTGGTTCATATCTGCTCCTAAACTGAATTTAACGCAAGGAAGGGCCACACCCAGGTTTCCTAGCTACAACTGTATGTAGCTGCAGAGGTAAGCAACTCGTGAAAAATGGTGTCCCTCATGCAGGCACCCAAACATCTTATGCCTCTACAACTGGTTCCACGACGAATCCCGGGTGTACCTCATTCTCGAGTATGCGCCCCAGGGGGAGCTGTACCGTCATCTCACCAGAGAAGGGAGATTCACCGACCAGAGAGCTGCCACAGTAAGCACCCTGCCTGCTTCTGCACCACTGTGATCTCTTCTAGGTGATCCCAGTGAGACACAGTGCTGTTATACTGAACAGCTTTCCTTAGAATTTATACTTCCATACATGCTCAATATTGGTACTCGCTGTCTGTTGTGCCACTTGCCTCTTGTTTCAGTTTTTATGGCGACAGACTTGCCAGGGCTTAGCCTATAGCTTGGCCGTTTATGTGGTGCCCTCTCTGTTTAGAGCTGTACACTGCACCCACAACAAACGAGGCTCTGCTTTGTGTTAACCACTTGCACTGCTGTGCAACATCACTGGATGTGATAAATTTTAAAGATATAAACATAAATTGCCTTTCCCACGGCGGTTGAGGCTTGATGTTGAACCAGCTGTATGCAAGATTTTGGTATACGTTGGAGGAGACTCTGGGCCAGATTGTTCTTGAGCCCTTTATAATCACCTTTTGCACAACTTGTGCATATTTTCTGAGCTTGTCAACTATGCGCCATAATTGGCTTCCGTAGCCTTATTGTTTTGGAACACAGTCATAACTGTGAAGGTCAAATGAGCCGCAGCTTCACTACTGACGGATGAGAAACATAAGGGCATGAGATCAGGTAGTGACTACAATACGTAGGATCAGGGCAAAGGCCAGCCAGAAATAAAAATAAGCAGGGTTCAGTGCGCATTTGCCTCCTCGGGTAACCCCATGCAATACCCTGCCTCATGTGCGGGAGATAGTTGTTTCAAACTACACTGCCATCGGGTGCCTACCTTATGAGCACTGGCATACAATGGCTTTGTGCTCCCTTTCCCTGGAGATAAGATTCAATTTAAATATGTGCACCTGCCTATTTTTCTTCGCGAGTTTCGGCAGCGACCTCACAAGCAATGCTTTTGCTGAATGTTAACGGGGAGAATGGTTTACGACAGCTTTTTATGTATTGTTTTGCTCATACTGTGTGTAGGAATTTTTTTAGGTACTCATCGTGATCCTGGTAGACTTGGTTGTGCTACGCAGCATGAGATGGTAGTTTTAAGCTGCGGTTGGCAGCTTCTAGCTAAGTGTGATAGTAGATGCCAATTGGTAATTAGAAATTCTGAGAAAACTCAGCCTTCAAAAACAATTCTGAAAAATATCACATCACAAATATATGTGCGAATGCATATAATTCCATTATTTCATCATGATAAAGCTTTGTCAGTCAGGCTAGCATTCCATTGGTGTGTATATGAGGCGGAAAATCGCAGTGCCAGCACTTGAAACAAAATTTGATTTAAAGGATTTACTCGTCTTGCTTTCACTAGGGGCTTAACGGTCCAGAGACGTGTTCAACAAGCCGCCGCAGAGGCTTAGTGGTTATGGTGCTCGGCTGCTGAAACGAAAGACGCATTTTCGATCCCGGTCACAGCGGTCACATATCGATTTAGGCAAAAAGCGAGAGGCCAGTTTGTTCTTAAGTACAATGTATGTCACCTACATTATGACTTGGGGTACTTTGACAAGCACTGAACTGTTATTTCATCTGTAGTGTTCCAGGCCTTTTTTAGACTTTTGGTGTCTGTGTCTGTAGTGCACAGAGTACGGTAGTATATTGAGGCCACTTGCTGCCGTTTTATGCAGCTAATGGCCATCATCCACCCTCTCCGGAAAAAGCCAAGTGAGTGGTGTTTTCAGAAATGTTATTGGCCGAAAATTTATGCTAGATTTTAACATGATTCACAAGACCGCTTACAGTTCCAAAGTCAGCCATCGAAGAAGCACATCAGTTCTGGTGGCTTGTTCCCTCGTGCAGTCCACTAGTGCTGTTAGCCATGCTGCTTGGTCACATACTTCATACCTCTTGTAGTATATTTAGACGGCAACAGCATTTGAGCAACGTTAAGTGTTGAAGGTTTAAGATATACCATTGACAAAGAGACCATTCTGGAGCCACTAATAAAACCACCACGACATATATAGCGGTGCTGTGTAAAACAACAGGGCACGGTTGCCATGCTCTTGAGGTTCTGATGGGCCTTTTCCTCTTGTGCAGTACATCTACCAACTGTGTAATGCACTCAAGGTCTGCCACAGTCTAAATGTCATCCACCGCGACATCAAACCCGAGAACCTGCTCCTGGGCATCAATGGAGAAATAAAGATTGCGGACTTTGGCTGGTCCGTACACACGCCCTATTCAAGGTAAGTGTATCAACCATTTTTTTTTTCAACTTGCAATCTCTTTTCTTTGTACCTGGGGATTGGGTGAATGTAAAGGAGACTGTATTACAGCCTTGTTTTGTGTGCATCTTTGCTTCTGTTGTGCACCTTGTGCACCTTACACAGCAGCGCAGTGGCCATAGCATTTGGCTTCTCAGCACACAAGATCTTGGTTCATCTTCGGCCATTGCTGCTCCATTTCAACAGGGGCGAAATGCAAATCCACCTTTTTGCTGAGATTTTGGTGCTCACTAAAGAAACGCCAATATTTGAAATATTGGCCTTCTGCTGTATTATGTCACAGCGAACGGCAGTTTTTGGCACGTAAAAGTTAAAACACACTAATCTACTGTCACGCCATTCTTCATCAGTGAGATACGCAAGTGATGTGTTTAAATTTCAGTGTATTACGATAACCCAGTTGAACATCTTAATAACAAGCTGGAAAATGAATGAGGCTGATTATGAAACTCTTTTTAAAGCGGGGTTCGGGATGTATGGTGATACTCTAATTTGCTGAATAAAAGCTGATTTGTCCTTCACAGTAGTGCTTTCCTGTAATAATCTGCAGTGCCTGTGTATACACATGCATGCGCATATAATGGCACTACAACTTTCAAGAGGTAGTTGTCCGTGGTGAGAAAGGAAATGTATAGAGGTAACGGCATGTGTATGAGGGATTAGAGGGCAATCTTCCTCAATTCAGATCAGCCAAAAAGAGCTGGTTCTCAGAGCCTGGTACACGACAGCCACGCATAAATATATTGTACTCAATGTTTGTTCTTCAAATCTGCCGGCAGGCGGCTTTATACCTTTGTGATGCAAAACGTGACCCGATTCATCTTGATCGATCGCATCCAGCCAGAGCCAAATCTGCGTTGTTCAAGACTGTTGTGGTAACTTTGCACGTCATATCTCGAATGTTCCCTATCAGGTTTAAATTCAGCACGACCAAGAGCTGCAGGCGCACCGACGACCTCTGAGCATACTAGCTGCTTTCTCCACCGACGAACCATTCAGTTAATTGTGGGCGCAGGTCAGCCGAATAACAGTTTCTTTTAGAGGCTTTCTTTCACGGTCGTCCTCAATGCCTGGATTGCCTTCACCACTACATGACAATTAGCCATGCATTGCACTTGCATCAAGGGCATCATTGTCTCTGAAGGTTCCTTCGCATTCTTTGCTCGCAAAAATGTGAAATATTGGCATGCCACGGTGGTTATGGCGCTAGGCTACTGACCCAAAAGACGCGGACTCGATTCTGACAGCACCAATCACATTTCAATCGAGATGAAATGCTAGATGCCCGTGTACTGCCCTCCATACGGCAGCTCATGGCCATAGTCTCTTTGGGATGTTTAACGTCTAGAAACTGTAAAGCTTGTTTAAAGCAGATGGATGATTGAGTTGAAAAATTTTTTCTCATAAAAATGGTTTATTCGAAGAATTTTATTCAGCTGAAAAAAGTAGGGTAGGAGATCAGCATCACAACTAGAAATGGCAGGGTTTTAACACAGCTAAAATGCGAAACAATTTGCTTAGCCTGGCTGGCTCATGGTTTTTCTTTGTTGGACCGTCGGCACGTCTGGCAACAAAATTAGAATCGGGTAAAGGTCTGTTCGAGGTTAAGCTGATGGAAGTTGATCAAGATGTCATTGTGTTATGCACAGCGCGCATGTGTGGTGCAGATTAACGCAAGGCGTGTTCGGCTGCGTTGGTAGCATAATGCTATCGTGCACTGGTCAGCGAAGCTGATCTGTTCATGGTGCCACGGGTTCGAATCCCAGTCATGGCAATGTTTACTTTATAATTTATTTATTAATCTATGCTCTTGTCACAAACCTAGAAACATAGCAAGATCTTGCTCGGGCTTTACGCATCGGAAAATTGATGGGATTTAAATCGGTTGTACCTAATGAAACAAGCAAAAGACCGGAGCAAAAGCTCAGACTGAAGGGAGCGTGGCGAGCTTCTCTCTGTATACGCCTAATCACGTGTTCATGTCACGTGGTACGGTGGATGCTCGACGCTGGTGGTGCAGTCACATGGTATGACGTCAGGCGTGTGAAGCCTGGGTGGAAAGTGCAGCTTTTGTTTCAATCATTGATGACTAGCCTGTTTCTGTAAAACTTAAATTTTGTTTAAATTGATGGTCAGCCACACAAGATTGTAATAATTTACTAAGCAAACAACGTCGGATATATCCGTTTTATTTTTTGGAAGAAGCGTGTGGGTTAGCGATACAGCTCAAGTTACAAACGAGTTTCGGATATATTTTCTCGGCATGTAAATCTCAGGTTAAATAAGAGAACGTAGCTTCAAGAATGGTGTGCTGCTCAACAACTTTTATGTCCTATCCGCTGCCTAAAATTGAGCGCTCTCTTGGGAATCCTTTATTTTTAAGCTCGGAAAAGCATGACCATTGTTTTTCGGGGATTTATTCTTAGCTGATTTGATTGTGACGGATGTCAGTCATTTAGCGATGAAATGTCCTCCTGTGTTGGGCTGTATTAGGAGAGCTGTAAGAGTTCAAGAATTACCCATGCATGTAATAGCTTTCCTTCTTGGTGGATGCACAGATGCCAGCCGAGGCTGTGCTCCACCAAGATAACACTGTGTAATCCTCTGACGTGAGCATTCACACCATCTCTGCCTGAAAAATGACACAACAAAATTAAACATTAAAGAAGGGCGACGCTACCTGGCTTTCAGTATTTTTCAGTCTGTAAGTTTCACCCCCTGCAAATGGCAGTTTTACACAAAAAGTCTCACACAAATATCACTATTTTATAATACACACCTGCTCATTCGGAAAGTGCTATAAAAACACTGAGGGCTCTTCGTCGGAGAGTGTGATACACTTGCGGCAGCTGCCATGTGCAGACAATCCTCGAGCACTGGCCAGGGTGCTTTATTTCTCTGGTGTGCTTTTTCTTTTTGGTTGGCTTTATCAGCTGGGGAGCTCTTGCAGGTCTGCATCTGCAAGGTTTGAATTACGCCAGTCCTGATAATATTGCTCTCGTCATACAGTCTTCCTGCTTCCCGGATCCTATTCTCCAGCACACATTCTCCAGCAAACATTCTCAGGCGGCGTCAAAAAAAAGTGGTTTTTGAGAATAGGAAATGGTGCAGTAACTGTCCTGCTTCATGTTTGACACCTCAAATGCGCATCAGGGAAGGAAGGTGGGAGTGAAAGAAGAGATATGGGTGCTGCAGTGGAGTACTCCAGAATAATTTCGACCACCTGGGAATCTTTAATGTGCACTTACATCGCACATCACATGTGCGCCTTTTGCGTTTCGCCTCCATCGAAACGCGGCCACCGCAGTTGGGTTCAAACCCAAGTACTCCGGCTAGGTAGCGTAACGCGCTAACACCAGAGCCACCCCACCGCGAGCCGCCATCACATTCAGTAAGAAAGAACAGTGAATGGTTGAGTGGGCAATTTGATTCGAAAAAGGTTAGGACGCCACACTATGAAAAAGTTCAGCAGGGCACTGAGATGCACTTGGCTTCGTCACTGGGTTCCATGGAGTCTTCTGGTGTCTGGATGTGGAGGGCAGAGGTGTACTGGGGTTGGAGGCATTGGTTTTCTCTTCAGATTAGTTACTGGTCATGCCAAAAGATGCCGTGTGGCAGTGCATGATTTTTCATTGTACTATATGACTCACAGATGTAAAATTAAAAAAAACATGACGTACAGGAAAATATAAAAATGTGGTATGTGAATACGCATTCTTGGTGCTGCACATGTGCAGGTCTTGGTATGCAACAACATACATTTAGCACTGTCTTTGCGGGAGATGTATGCCACAGTGGCCTTGAAAATATTAAGATTTGATGCTAAACTGAAGGTGAAGGTGAGTTAATTGCTGCTCAGGGGCCTTTCACATCTCTGGCTGTGGCGTGGCAGTTGCACTGTTTAGTTTGTGACACGGAGGCCTCTCTGCTGCATGAACTGTGGGTAATTTACGGACTGGACAGCTCTGTGGAATGAACTACAGATGTTTTTCACGTTTTGTTACAACACAGGCTGTAGGTTAACAGTGTGTAGTTTAACAGTGCAAGTTAATGGGTTGTAACTATGTGCTACGTGGCCTAATACAGTCCATGTTCAACATGCCATGAAATAAACTTGGTGCAGCTGGCACGCCGGATAATACTGGTCCAGTGAACCAGCTGCTATACAAAGAACATAAAAGCGTATGTGGTTGCCCAAAGGTCAACTCGGCTTTACCCAAATATTCTCTATAGCCTTAAGGGGCTCTGAAACACCTTACGAGTAGAGGACACCAACTTGCTCAATCACTGCATTGTTTTGTCATGAACGCCTGAGCCAAATTATACGCTCCTTCATGCAGCAGAGATCTCACAATCACGCGCGAAAGATGGCGAACCCTTCCTCGCGACTTTTTCATGTTCTGACCCTCCTCCGTCGCTCGCATATTTGTATACAAGTTGAGTGATGGCTATTGGTTAGATTCCTTCCGACGTCAGGCATCTACCAAGGCCGCGGATAATAAGCCGTGTAGTTCCGGTGGGTCAGAGAGCTCTCCCCCGGAGGTGGAGCCGGCGGAGGAGCACCGACCTTCCAATGTGCAAAAAGTGACGAGAGGAGAAAAAAAGGCGCGAAGAGGCCAAATTCAATTTTTGACTACAGATAACTCTGTTTCTACAAAGCGCATTAAAAAATTCTTCTTGGACAGTACTCGTGAAGCAGCGTTCTTTAACATTTCAGGCATAATGCAACTTTATCAGAGCCCCTTTCAGAGCCCCTTTAATGGTATGCCTGTTGGTGTCAGGGTCTATGGACATTGTAAATCGTCAATCAGACTGAGGATGAACAGTCAACTACTAGCCAGTTGGCGATGCAGCTCCTGCTAAGCACCTCTGTGACCAAGCCTGCCACTTGATTCTGTTGAGACAGCACTCACCGGCACCTTGCCATGAACCCAGAACCTGAACTGCAGCTGTGCCATATTATTGCCAAGACGGGCTTCCAGTCATTTAGTGGTACGCATGGTATTGCAACCCTTCCCTCCAAGAGAGCAGCAGTTAACCAAGCTTAACCAGGTTAGTCGGCAAGTGGGAAGGCATTAGAGCCTACTATACAGCAAGGTTTACCGATTGAGGGTCGGAAATCTTGCAAAGATACGACCAGCTGTTAGAGCGGACTGCAGTTTGTGAGCCTAAAGATTTCACTGCTTGCAAGGCTGCACTAGTGCGACAACACACTTGCTTGCTATGCCAGTGTGTTTTTTAGAAAATTTACATACCATAATTCTAAACAATCGGAATTATTGGCAGCATCGCATGGGTAAGCTGGATGGCGGGGCTCACAACAGTTGACGTCGCACTCTCCTGAAATACCCCTTGGGTAGAGGCAGGCGAAAATGTGCAGAGAGGTGTTGATCATTTCTCTTTAAATACAAAGGCCGAGCGAGTCCGATGGAACGTTGCCCTTTAGGGCGACCGACCGCGGTAGTAACACGCGCAGGAGTTGATTAGAGACCACCCGCTGAGAAGACGTCAGGGCCTGCACCGCGGCGCCATTCAGTCATCGTGTCGTTCTGCAGGCGACTAAATAATGTTGTTTATCTTCTTCCTCCTCCTCTAGATTATTCGTTCATGCAGAGTTGAAACTTGACTCTTAATGTTCTGCTGTGAAGTCAAAATGTTTCATGGTGCTGTGATGTGGCACCACATCCAGATAGCGGCCACTGTTATCGTGAGTAATGAAGATTTTAAATCTGGAAAGGTTGTGCAAGAGCGTGGCTTAAACTTCATGAACTTCACTGATATACATGTTAATGCTGAAGAACTATGTCTGTTTATTCTCTAATCACAGGTAGGAAAAAATATGTTTCAGCAAAAATTATATTTTAGAATGCTTGCATCACTGAATGTTCGCGAACGTGCCTTCATCTCTGGCACTCATTCGGGGTAGTAGAATAAGCAGATGATCGAATTTTTATTGGCAGCAAAATTTCCTCTAAGGGGTCTAAGGTAAAGTTTTTGTCAGTGATTTTTACATGAAAACCATAAATGGGCAATAACTCATTGTTTCTGGCTATTTTCGCAGGTCATTATGAATTCAGCCATTGTTGCAGGCTAACGTTGCTGCAGGCTTTTGTAGGCTATTTATAAGGTGACTCTTTCGTTTTCCGATATAAGCAGCAGCCCGGAAAAAGAAAAAGCGGATATCTGCCCAGTGCAGGCATCAAACCTGAATTCCTTGGCACGGCAGCCCAAGGAGCCTCAACCACTCGGTCAAAACTATGCATGCAGTGCATGTAAATGTTTTAGACATGGGAGGCTTGTTTCTACATTGTTAATGTTTTTGCTTCTTTTGGCCTTTTCACGAGCCAACGGCTGCAAAATTGATGTTTGTTCTGCATAAAGCTTGCTTGTTGGCCTTCTTACAGAAACTCTCATTAGGTAAATTACGAAGCCATAATTTTTATGCTAGTCCTCTGTGAATTGACTGTCAATTCTTGTTAACTGAACGCATTTATTCACTCTGAAATGAGTATTTATGGAAACAACTTAAACACACGAAAGTGGTTAGAAGGCGAACCACCATTCAAGTTGCTGGTCGCCGCAGTGGCTCAGTGGTTATGACGCTTGGCTGCTGACTCGAAAGGACGAGGGTTCGATCCCGGCCCCGGCGGTCGAATTTCGATGGAGGCGAAATTCAAGAGGCCCATCTACTGTGCGATGTCAGTGAACGTTAAAGAAACCCAGGTGGTCGAAATTTCGAGAGCCATTCACTGCGGCGTGCCTCGTAGTCTTAGATGTTTTGTGATGTTCAAACCCCTTAAGCCTTAAGTTCAAGTTGCTTGTTATTGCACAAACGGGCCTAAGTCTTTTTTGTCCACCCGCTTAACAACCTGACGTGCTAAGCTGGGAATAGTCGCCTTGTTCACGCAACACATGTTGCCATACGTAGACATGTAGCATCTTCGAACCGTGGTTCAGACGCTATGTGTTGAAACAGTTATGTTCGTGGATTTTTGAAGGTTACCCTATTCTAATTGAACTTGTGCTGTAGGTTTTTCTCTCGTTCCCGATTGCTTTCGCAGAGTTTGGCAGCCATGCGACATTTAATTTGGGCTCAAGTAGAGTTTGAAACTTGTCATTTTCACAGCTTCGGTTCTGTTGTTATCTGTGGGCAACACTGCATTTTAGACTCTCATACAATTCCAGCACATCCATACGCACTTCTCTCTTCAGTAACAAAATTCTGAGGCTTGTATTTGGTAGTCTTAAGCATTTTATCAAAATACTCTTCATTCTCAGTCACTACTTCAGCCATTCAGCACGCATATGAGTTTTTCTAGCTTCTGGCCGCGGGCTCAGTTTCAGTGTCGATGTGCTGTTTCCGCTGTTTTAAAACTTTTCCACTGTGTTTTTGAAAACTGGTTCGTGGTGGCCTTCGAGAGGACTCGAAGCAGTGTGATGTGGCTACCAACCCAAAAGGTTTGTGAAGACCCACCTGAGTTGCTTTTGAAAAGTACGTTCGAGTAATAGTAAGGTGCTGCCTGCTAGGATGTCGCCGTAAAACATTTCTCACTGCAGTCGTCGCCTCCAGTAAATCTCTCATTCTCAGTTGTAGCACAGTAAACTGTATGCTAAATTGAATTTTAGCATGGCATATACTACGGCCACTCGCCAGCAGCGACTGGGAAGGTGTTCGCGAACTGTGCGTGTGAAGAGCCAGGGCTGGACCTGTGAAGTTAGCTGTGATACAGTGAAATGGGCCACATGCCGATAAATTCTGGACCTGTGCATTTTCAATTGGGAGTTCGTGAACTCAATTTTTTTCATATAGTAGAATTCAACTGTAATAATCAAAATATCAGTAGATCTCCCCTCTACAGGCCTGTATTTTTTGGTGTTGACATTTTACTATCATCAAAAAAGTTCTCTATTTGTTTTCTGTGGCACTCTATACTACTCTATGCAAGCGTTCGACAATCTTAAAAGGAAGGTTTACTATGCATGAAAAGAATGGACCATTTTGTCAATAGTTCCCTAACAGTACCTTACAATATTCCACCGTTCGTTCACAATTGAAATTGATGTCCTCGAATCCTGGACTTGTTCGACGTCTGCAGGATCGTGTGATTGGTGCTCCGGAAAAGCATTAAGAGCAGAGCGGAGAAAACAGTCTCGCAACTCTGTCCGTAACCACAGCAAGCTCTCTCGCCAAACTTCAGAGGTGCGAGGAAAATTAAACTTGCCGACAGGTGCCATTGAGGTAAAGCGCCCAGCACACATTGTGAAGAGAGTTGCTGAAAATGTGGAAAGAACGCGTCACAGGTTGCTGAAAAAGAGGAGGCATTGGAAAGAAGCCGCGAGAAGTAAGAGAAAAAGGGCTGATGTGCCCAGAACTGGGCAGTTCAGTGCACGAAGAAGCGAAGCAGAGGAGACGTGTGCTGTGTGAAAGGTCACTGCATTAACATGCGGGAGGCTTCCCGTAGCATGTTGCCGATTCCTTATTTTTCATTCTTGGAATTGTAATCTTTCTGTTGCTGAAAATTGGAGGCTTTAGCCATATATTTCTTCAGCACATTTTTTTATTGCTGGCTATCATTGATAGCTACAGGTGGCAGCTATTCCTGTGGTCAGTTTATAACTCGTTAGGTTTAAAGATCCCGTTCAACAGAAAACCCGGCGACTGTGCCGGTGTGACTGGATCATCCTGACTGGTAAAGAGGGTAGTGGCCGAGAAAAGTAGTTTTACGGTGAACAGGTGGTCAAGCGGAATCGAACCACTTTCCTTTGGGCCAGGAGCTGGGCACTCTACCTCTACACCACCGAAAAATGTCTCTTCAGTGTATAAATGGAGGCCTTGTACGAGCGCCTAACACCACACAGTAGCGGAATTAAATTACAAGAACACTGAGTTACTTAAGGTCACGAATTAGCATCACCAGTTAATATGGACATTGATGTGTAATAAAGCAGATTGTTATGGTAGCAAGCGTGTCGATATCTGTGAAAGGGTGTACCAAGGAACTCACAAACAATCAAAGGGAATTTTTAATGGTTTCAAATCATAGTCGTAAGGTGAGCGCCAGTGTCACCCAAAGGTTTTTTGTGTTGGCCATTGTGTAAGACAGTACAGTATCTTGATCATTACCGGCTGTTATATTCAACCATAGTTTCGGACCATGTTGGTAGCAATTTTCAACGGTGCAAGATTGATTCATTGGGTCTTTTAGGGTTCAAATAGTTCTGAATGTACACTGCTTGGCACAGAATTGAAGAGGGTATTCAGTTGACTTATTAATGTTTTAAAATGTTCGAAACAGCATTGTATATACAGAAGTTTCCCGCAGGAAAATATTTATGGTGTGCTCATTTCAAAGTTCTGGATTTCAGTGCGTGTCGTCAATACAGATTGCCGACATGTTTTTCCAGCCTTTTCGTTAATATCCTGCATAGGAACTAACAGTGCAGTACCCCCTAGCTTTTTCTGTCTTCATTTCACAACTAGCCTTCTGTCATTGCCCACAGAATTGCGATGCCATCCTCTATTCTTGTTCTGTTCTGAATGCCCATCTGTTTGTGTGGTCTGGCCAACTGGCCTGTAAGACTTATCATCTGGCAGCAGGAGCAAAGATACTGCTTTAGCATCCTTTCTTGTATTTAATTGCGCTTCATTGTCCTCTAATTGTGGTTCTTGCAACCCGGTCTGCAGGCGGGCGACCAGGTGCGGCACACTAGATTACCTGGCACCAGAGATCGTCGAGGGCATTGTGTACGATGAGAAGGTTGACCATTGGGCCCTGGGCATAATCATCTACGAGTTCCTGGTCGGCACGCCGCCTTTCGAATCTGAGACCCGGCAGGAGACATACCGGCGCATTCGTGACGGAAGAGTCCAGTTTCCACCATATGTCTGCGCTGATGCCCGGAACATCATTGTAAATGTGAGCAAGTTTGCCTCTGAGCAAACTGATGATTTGCACAAGACACATCTAGTACACTCCCGTGAAACGGAGCTGGCACGTAAGATACCTAGCAGGGAAGTACGTCCTGGTGACATGCTGGCAGGAACACTTGGACACTTGTTTATAGGCTAATGCAATGCCCAAATTGACTCTGCTTTCTCGGTCATGAATTGGAAGGTTGATGCGTGTAAGGATTGTAGACGTAAA